>NW_027261017.1:302500-313936 GCF_045791955.1 Oncorhynchus clarkii lewisi
ACGGTTTTGATTTTTGATCAAAAATAATTTGGGGTTTATTTAACAAATTTCTTTATTTTTCTTAGGCTTCTTTATAAGAGAGCTTTTTTTCCGGAAAGAAAATGGAGCAGCAGAAGCAAAGAAGGACAGTTCCGGCAATAGGGTTGGCCAATACTCTGAGGTTTGCCTGGAAGGACATGGAGAAGGAGCCGTGGGGGAGAGACACTTTTGGGAGGAACATCCTGATGGGATACCTGCATTTGCAGGTGAAAGATGTGCTCTGCCTGCAAGGAAATCCCATGGAGAAGGCATTTGATGTGACCTTCCACACAGAAGATAGACATGATGGTGTATTTAAGAAAGTGAAGGAAGAGAAAGGAGAAGGTCCCCTGTGCCATTACGCGGTGACCAGCCTGGCGAGGAACAACTTCAGGGTGGTCACCGTAAACATGTACAATCCGCACGTAAAGGATGAGGAGGTGAGGGCCTTTCTGGGGAGATACGCAGACAACGTCTCCTCAGCGAGGTACCTCAGGGACTCCCTGGGTTTCTGGAACGGGAGGAGAGGGTTCCAGATATTACTCAGGGAGGACCCGAAGGGATTGGATGGCTACCTCCATCCCCCGGCAATGTTCTCCCTGGGGGCTGACAGGGGAACATTATACTATGCCCGTCAGCCTCCGTTTTGCAGGCGTTGTATGGCCTATGGTCATATCCTGGCCTCGTGCAACACCAAGAAGTGTCGATTTTGTGGGTCGGGAGAGCACGAGGCCAAGGATTGTGACGAGCCCAAGGCTTGCCACGGGTGTGGCTCGTCAGCACACCTGTGGCGTGATTGCCCGGCTCGTCACAGGTCATACGCGTCTGCAGCTGGAGGGGGAGCGGGGGATGGGGGGAGGAGTGAACGGAGGGGTGCGGATGACATGGATGGCACAGGGGAGAAGATGGCGCGTGAAGAGGATGGAAGGAAGAAGGATACGAAAGGAGAGAGGAGAGAAGAAGAGAAGGCGAATGAGGTGGAGGGTGTGGAAGGACGTGACGGAGAAACGAAGGTGGCGGGGACAGTGGAGAGAGAAAAGGAGAAGGACGGAAAGATCAAGAAAAAGAAGGCAAAAGAGAAGATGGGAGTAGACAGGGAAGACGGAAGAAAGGAGTGGGGGAGTGATTTGGTGGATCAAATGAGGGAGATGGTGGAGGGACTGGCGGGGATGGCGGACAATATCACCCCTTTGACCCCTTTGCCGCCATCTCCGAAGAGGAGAGGGAAGAAGAGAGTGGACTTGGAGGACAGAAGGGGGGGAGGGGGTGAGGGGGGGGAGGGGGAGGCCAAACGAGGGATGGGGGAGGGAAGAGTCAGTCTGGCCTCTTTGTTTTCAGTTTCTCCTCACAGTTTGGTGGAGGGGTTATCACAGGGTGAGGATCGGGGTTGTCTGTCTGGGGGGGGATCTCAACTCCTGTTTGGGGAGGAGGGATCCCCAACACTCAGTCCCGAGGCCTATAGGGAGGGAGGGTTGGAGGGTGATGTTGGTGGTGATGGTGGTGATGGTGAGGAACCCAGGATGCAGGACACTCGGCCTAACACACTGCCTGCATCCTGGGTTGGAGGAATGGAGGAGGACGGGGGGACATCAGGTGAGGTGGAGATGTCCCCGCCGGGGGAGATGGACCAGGGGAGCATCGGGTGAGTCTCCTGTTTTTCTTTGTTTTGGGTTTATTTGTTGAGGGTTTATTTTTTGTTGTTAATTATTAAATGGTTTTGTTTATTAAATTGTTTAGTTTAAATGTAAGGGGATTGAGGGATTTTATTAAGAGGAGGGTGGTATTTAGTTTTTTGGAAGGGGTGGGTTTTGACGTTTGTTTTTTGCAGGAGGTTCACCTGAGGGATGGAGGGGATGTTATTAGATTTAAGAGGGAGTGGGATAAGGGAGAGTCGATTTGGGGTATAGGAGGGGTGCACTCGACAGGAGTAGGGATTTTGTTTGGGAATAGGGAGGTGAAGGTAGAGGGCACTTTTGTTGTAATGCAGGGGAGGGTTCTGGGAGTAGATATCACTTTTAGGGATAGTAGGTATAGGTTAGTGGTAGTGTATGGGCCACAGGTGGCGGCAGACAGGAGGGAGATGGTGGACTGTCTGGCGCCCCTGTGTGTTACAAATAGGCACTTGGTGATAGGAGGGGATTTTAACATAGATTTAGGGTTGGGAGGGGATAGCAGTGCAGGCGCTATCACCGGGCTAATGGCTTGCCATCGATTGACTGGGAGAGATTCGCAGCCCTAAAGGCGCAGCTCAGGGAGCTGCAGGAGCAGAAGGCTCGAGCTTTCCTGGAGCGTGCGCATAGTGGCTTTCTAGAACATAATGAGACTTGTTCCGCTATGTTCTTTAAGTCGGTTAGGGCCAGGCAGAGTAGGAGGGTAATGCATGGCGTTAGGGAAGAAAATGGTAGTATAGTAAGTAAACCAGAGGAAATGGTCAGGGTGACAACTGATCATTTCCGAGGTTTATTTAAGGAAAGGGAAATAGATGTAGAGCAGGGGAACGTGTTTTTAGAACACTTGTCCCGGCGGTTGCCGGAGGACATTAGAGACGTGATGGAGGCCCAGATCTCACTAGAAGAGGTTGAGAGCGCTCTTAGGAGGATGGGTAAAGGGAAGGTGCCTGGGATGGATGGGCTGCCGGCTGAGTTTTACCTCAAGTTTTGGGGTATACTTGGACCGGTGGTCCTCGAAGTCTTGAAGGCCATCCTTGAGACGGGGGTCCCGGGGGGATCAATGGCTGTTGGTGTGCTGTCACTTCTTTATAAGAAGGGGGAAGCAACTGACCTTGGCAACTGGCGGCCGTTGACCATGCTGTGCGTAGATTACAAGATTCTTGCAAAGGTTTTAGCAGACCGGTTGCGCACAGCCCTTCCCTACGTCGTCCATGAGGATCAGACGTGCGGGGTAGAGGGCCGCTCTATAAGATGGAACCTACAGTTGATTAGGGACTCCATCGCCTGGGTTGAAGATAGAGGGCTGCCTTTAATGGTAGCAGCGCTAGATCAGGCGAAAGCCTTTGATCGCGTGAATAGATCCTTTCTATTCAGGGTATTAGGTAGATTAGGATTTGGGGAGAAGTTTATAGGATGGATCCGTACATTATATGTCGGAGCGGGGTGTCGAGTTAGTGTAAATAGTCACTTAGGTGACGTTTTTGACCTCTCGTCTGGGGTCAGGCAGGGATGCCCACTCTCGGCCCTCCTCTTCGTACTGTACATGGAGCCTCTGGGGGCTGCCATTAGGGCAGACACAGGGGTGGAGGGCTTGTTGATCCCTGGGAGCGGTGGGCTGCGTGTTAAGATGACGCAGTACGCCGACGACACTTCCTTGCTGTTGTGCAAGGACTCGTGCCTGACAAGGTCTCTTGCCATCATTGGGGATTTCACCCAAGCGTCGGGGGCGGTTCTGAATCATGCAAAGTCTTCCGTTAAGTTTTTCGGAAGATGGCGCGGTAGAACGGATGTGCCCGGGGGGTTATCTCTCTGTGAGGGGGCCCTGAGGATTCTCGGGGTCCATTTTGAGACCTCTGGCTCAGCGACGCTGAACTGGAACATGGGTATTGCAGTGGTACAGAAGAAGTTGGCAATGTGGAAGGCTAGGTCTTTGTCCTTTATAGGTAAGGTCCTGGTCCTAAAGGTGGATGTATTGCCATCTCTTTTGTACTTGGCGTACATCTACCCATTGCCGGCTTGTCTGAGGAGGCCTCTAGTGAGGCTTGTGTTTCAGTTCATGTGGGGTGGCAGGTACGAGTGGGTCGCCAGGGCGCGCATGCTCTGTCCCATCGGAGAGGGAGGTAGGGGGGTACCACATCTCCCCCTCAAGCTAGACGCCATTTTTGTTTCTTTCCTGTTGACGGAGCTTGCTCGTCCGGTTATACACCCGTCCGGTTACCTCCTGCGGGTGTTCTTCTCGTATCAGGCGAGAAGCGTAATGGTGTGGTCTAACGCGGGTCCTCGGGCGGAACAGCTGCCGTGGCACTTTGGCCATGCGGCCAAGTGGCTGCGTGCGCACCCCGAGGTTGAAGTTGCCCGAGTAGGTTTAGATCACAGGCACCTGTACGAGGAGGTCAGGCAGGCAGGGAGTCCTGCGCCTGTAGCGGGCATCTCGTCAGTGGTCTGGGAGGGAGTGCAGGCGCGGGGCCTGGACAACAGGCTCAAGGACCTGAATTGGTTGAGCCTCCATAAGTGCTTGCCGGTACGTTCCATCATGTACCGGCATAGTTTGTCGCGATCCTCCACCTGTCCAAGATCTGCTTGTGGCAGGGAGGAGACTGTGCGCCATGCCTTCTGGGACTGTGCCTTTGCCGGACTAGTCTGGGCTAGGGCACGGGTGTTGCTAGGTATGGTTAGGAGCGATTTTTTGCTGACTTGGGCTAGGTTAGAGCGAGGCGTAGGGAGAGCGAGGGGAACGGATAGGGACAGGTTTCTGCTCTGGCTTCTCATGAGTCTCTTTAAAAGGGGGCTGTGGGAAGCCAGGCAGAATTTAGTTAAGACAGGGAGAGATTGGGGGGTGGAAGGGATAGTGAGGAGGGTGGAAGGTGATGTGAGGGGGAGGATGAAGAGGGAGGAGATAAGGTGGGGGCAGCATGCGGCACGGGAGAGGTGGAAGGGGGGATTAGGGCTGGGAGTGTTAGAGTGAGGTTTGTAAGGGGATAGATTAGGGAAGGGAAGATAGGGAAGGGTTAGGTATTGGTTAGGTATGACGGGGAGGGACGATGCTCCCCTGAGGTTTGTTTTTGTTTGGGTGTTTGGTGATTTGGTAAATAGAATGAATGAGAATTATTATTTTGTAAAGTATGAATGGTATTGAGTGTAAATAAATTATTTTTTGTAAAAAAAAAAAATCTGTTCTTATCAGTTTAATATCTGATACGTCCCCCATCGGGGGACTACATATTAAATGGATTTTTCGAACAGGGAGTCGGAAATGGGGCTTGCTCCGTCCGCTCCACGCATCGACCCGGTATTGCAGTACCTCCGGGAACGGTGCAACACTTTTCTTCCGTTGTCAAGGAAAAATGCAAATTCACAAAGCTCTGTAAACAGCTGGCTAGCTAGCTAGCTGGCTAGCTAGCAGAAGAAGAGAAGGAAAGAAACATTCAAACTGAAAGAAAGGCGAAGCGCTCTTCAATGGGGTCCCCCGTTTCCCGCCATTTTACTTAAAAAAAAAAAAAAAAAAAAGAATTGGGGCCAGGATTGTGTGTGTGTGTGTCTCTCTCTCTCTCTCTCTCTCTCTCTCTCTCTCTCTCTCTCTCTCTCTCTCTCTCTCTCTCTCTCTCTCTCTCTCTCTGTCTCTCTGTGCCTCTGTGTCTGTGACCTTCTTTTTATCCACAGACAGCCCTCGAAAACTTGGAAGAGTGGGTTCCGGGAGCACCCGCGGGAACCCTGCCTAGAGTGCACAGAGTGTGTCTCGGGCCCCGACCTCTTGACTTCCATATGACTCTGGTTTCTCTTCATTACGCACAAGCCTTTCGCCTTTTACTAAAGACTTCCGTGGAGAGGAACACTTACGAGTTCAACGTATTTTTGGAGCGGCTTTGCTTCTTGCAGAGCCCGGTATCTTGTTTCAAGGGAAATTGACAGAGATGGGCCAGGATAGTGACTTAAAGACGCATTAGCGACTTTTTCCAAAAAACACCTGCCTGTTTGTTGCCAGGGAAACGGTGGTTGGTTGGTTGGTTGGTTGGTTGAGTGGGGGTTGGAGGGAGAGAGGAGCTGGCTTTTGCCAACCCACCCGCTGAGGTCTGTCGAGACCCCCGGGGGTCCGGCGGTTTCAGGGTTCCATTTGTGGGTTATCGCTTCTCGGCCTTTTGGCTCAGTACAAGCTTGACACCGAGGTGTCCTAGAGCCCCTGAGCCAAGAGGTCGAAGGAAGGCCGGAGGGAGGAAGTAAATTTTTTCTGAAGGAAGTGGTGGTTGATTTAACCAATTTCTTTCTTTACTTTGGCTTCTTTAAAAGAGAGCTTTTTTTGTTGGAAAATGGAGCAGCAGCAGAAGCAGACGAGGGCGATACCATCAATCGGACTGGCAAATACCATTAGGTTTTCCTGGAGAAACAAGGAGAAGGAGCCGTGGGGAAGAGATACCTTCGGAAGGAATATGCTGATTGGCTATCTGAAATTGGAGGTAAAAGATGTGCTCTGTCTTCAAGGAAATCCTATGGAGAAGGGTTTCGATGTTACGTTTCATTTGGAGGAGAAACATGATGATGTGATGAAGAAGGTGAGAGCGGAGAAAGAAGAAGGACCCCTGTGCCATTACGCGGTGACCAGCCTGTCAAGGAACAATTTCAGGGTGGTCACCGTAACAATGTACAATCCGCATGTCAAGGATGAGGAGGTGAGGGCCTTTCTGGGGAGATATGTGGACAACGTATCCTCAGTAAGGCTCCTCAGGGACTCCCTGGGATTCTGGAACGGAAGGAGAGGGTTCCAGGTGCTTCTCAGGGAGGACCCGAATGGTGTTGGTGGCTACCTCCATCCCCCGGCAATGTTCTCCCTGGGGGCTGACAGGGGAACATTATACTATGCCCGTCAGCCTCCGTTTTGCAGGCGCTGTATGGCCTATGGTCATATCCTGGCCTCGTGCAACACCAAGAAGTGTCGATTTTGTGGGTCGGGAGAGCACGAGGCCAAGGATTGTGACGAGCCCAAGGCTTGCCACGGGTGTGGCTCGTCAGCACACCTGTGGCGTGATTGCCCGGCTCGTCACAGGTCATACGCGTCTGCAGCTGGGGGGGGAGCGGGGGATGGGGGGAGGAAAGAAAGGACGCGTGCGGATTGTACGAATGGCACAGGGGAAAAGACGGCAAGGGAAGAGGATGGGAAGAAGGAAGAGGCGAGAAGAAAGAGGAGTGAAGATGGAAAGAAGGAAAAAGAAGGAGAAAAGAAAAAGAAGGCGGAAGAACGGGAAGGAGCGGAGAAGAGGGAGAGTGGGACAGTGGTGCGAGAAGGAGTGGAAGAGGGAACGGTGACAGTGACTGGGACGGAGGGAGGGGTGGAGGTGGGAGGGGGGGGGTGGGAGGGGGAGATGGGGGGAAGGAGTGGGGGGACAGCCTGCCAGGCTTCCTGGAGGAAGAGACAAGGGAATTGGTGGAGGAGTTAGCGGGGAGGGGACGTTGTGTTTCCCCGCTACCTCCTTCACCAAAGAAGAAGGGGAAGAAGAGGGGGAAGTTGGCAGGAAGTGAGAGGGAGGGGGGTGGGGAGGGGGAGGGGGGGGCTAAGAGAACGGCGGGGGGGGGGACGTGGGGGTGCATTGGCCTCCCTGTTTGCCTCAGCCCCTTACATTCTGGTGGAGGATGACTCCAGTGAGGGGTCTGTGGGCTGTGTGTTAGAGGGATCCCAACTCCTGTTTGGGGAGATGGGGTCCCCTACGCTCAGCCCCGAGGCATACAGGGAGGGGGGGGTGGAGGATGGTGGTGGGGAACCCAGGATGCAGGGCACTCGGCCTAACACACTGCCTGCATCCTGGGTTGGAGAGATGGAGGATAACGGGGGGGCGTCAGGAGAGGAGAGGACGTCCCCGCCGGTGGAGATGGACCAGGGGAGCATCGGGTGAGTCTCCTGTTTTTTTTGTTTGGTTTGGGGTTATTTGTTTGTTTTGTTTGTAAATAATTAAATGAATATTTCTGTTAAATTGTTTAGTTTAAATGTAAGGGGGTTGAGGGATGTTGTTAAAAGGAGGGCGGTGTTTAATTTTTTAGAGGGTGTGGGGTTTGATTTTTGTTTTTTACAGGGGGTTTCACCTGAGGGATGGTGGGGATGTGGCTAGATTTAGGAAGGAGTGGGATAAGGGGGAATCTTTTTGGGGCATAGGAGGGGTGCACTCAACAGGAGTAGGAATATTGTGTGGTAATAGAGAAGTTAAGGTAGAGAGCACTTTTGTAATAGTGCAGGGTAGAGTATTGGGGATAGATGTAGTGTATAGAGAAGCTAGGTATAGATTAATTGGGGTATATGGGCCACAGGTGGCGGCAGACAGAAGGGAGATGGTGGACTGTCTGGCGCCCCTGTGTGTCACAAATAGGCACTTGGTGATAGGAGGGGACTTTAATATAGATTTAGGGGTAGGTGGTGATAGTAGTGCAGGCGCAATCACCGGGCTAATGGCTTGCCATGGTCTGGTTGATGGTGGCCTGCATACTACTCCGGCAATGGTCGGTCCTACATGGCGCAACTCCAGGGGGGTTGCGCGGAGGCTCGACTACATTTTTATATCCAGGTCTTTGGGTCAGTTGTCTGGGCGCCTGTTGCCTGTGTTCTTCACGGATCACGACGGGGTGTTCCTGCAGGTGGGGTCGCCAGTCTGCCTCTTCGGTAGGGGGTACTGGAAGTTAGATCGGGGTATACTGGAGGAGCGGGCTTTCGTTGACGCATTTTTTTGTTTCTTTCGGAGGCTTGACGGCCTCCGGTCCATGTGCGAGGGGGTGTTAGAGTGGTGGGATTTAGTGAAGGTGAGGATTAGGGCTTTTATAATAGGATATTGTAAAAGGAAAAAAAGGGAGGAAAGGAGGGAGGTGGATCGTATCCAAAGGTTAATTGAACTCGAGTACGAGGCGGGCAACCTCGGCGGGTCGATTGACTGGGAGAGATTCGCAGCCCTAAAGGCGCAGCTCAGGGAGCTGCAGGAGCAGAAGGCTCGAGCTTTCCTGGAGCGTGCGCATAGTGGCTTTCTAGAACATAATGAGACTTGTTCCGCTATGTTCTTTAAGTCGGTTAGGGCCAGGCAGAGTAGGAGGGTAATGCATGGCGTTAGGGAAGAAAATGGTAGTATAGTAAGTAAACCAGAGGAAATGGTCAGGGTGACAACTGATCATTTCCGAGTTTTATTTAAGGAAAGGGAAATAGATGTAGAGCAGGGAAACGTGTTTTTAGAACACTTGTCCCGGCGGTTGCCGGAGGACATTAGAGACGTGATGGAGGCCCAGATCTCACTAGAAGAGGTTGAGAGCGCTCTTAGGAGGATGGGTAAAGGGAAGGTGCCTGGGATGGATGGGCTGCCGGCGGAGTTTTACCTCAGGTTTTGGGGTATACTTGGACCGGTGGTCCTCGAAGTCTTGAAGGCCATCCTTGAGACGGGGGTCCCGGGGGGATCAATGGCTGTTGGTGTGCTGTCACTTCTTTATAAGAAGGGGGAAGCAACTGACCTTGGCAACTGGCGGCCGTTGACCATGCTGTGCGTAGATTACAAGATTCTTGCAAAGGTTTTAGCAGACCGGTTGCGCACAGCCCTTCCCTACGTCGTCCATGAGGATCAGACGTGCGGGGTAGAGGGCCGCTCTATAAGATGGAACCTACAGTTGATTAGGGACTCCATCGCCTGGGTTGAAGATAGAGGGCTGCCTTTAATGGTAGCAGCGCTAGATCAGGCGAAAGCCTTTGATCGCGTGAATAGATCCTTTCTATTCAGGGTATTAGGTAGATTAGGATTTGGGGAGAAGTTTATAGGATGGATCCGTACATTATATGTCGGAGCGGGGTGTCGAGTTAGTGTAAATAGTCACTTAGGTGACGTTTTTGACCTCTCGTCTGGGGTCAGGCAGGGATGCCCACTCTCGGCCCTCCTCTTCGTACTGTACATGGAGCCTCTGGGGGCTGCCATTAGGGCAGACACAGGGGTGGAGGGCTTGTTGATACCTGGGAGCGGTGGGCTGCGTGTTAAGATGACGCAGTACGCCGACGACACTTCCTTGCTGTTGTGCAAGGACTCGTGCCTGACAAGGTCTCTTGCCATCATTGGGGATTTCACCCAAGCGTCGGGGGCGGTTCTGAATCATGCAAAGTCTTCCGTTAAGTTTTTCGGAAGATGGCGCGGTAGGACGGATGTGCCCGGGGGGTTATCTCTCTGTGAGGGGGCCCTGAGGATTCTCGGGGTCCATTTTGAGACCTCTGGCTCAGCGACGCTGAACTGGAACATGGGTATTGCAGTGGTACAGAAGAAGTTGGCAATGTGGAAGGCTAGGTCTTTGTCCTTTATAGGTAAGGTCCTGGTCCTAAAGGTGGATGTATTGCCATCTCTTTTGTACTTGGCGTACATCTACCCATTGCCAGCTTGTCTGAGGAGGCCTCTAGTGAGGCTTGTGTTTCAGTTCATGTGGGGTGGCAGGTACGAGTGGGTCGCCAGGGCGCGCATGCTCTGTCCCATCGGGGAGGGAGGTAGGGGGGTACCACATCTCCCCCTCAAGCTGGACGCAATTTTTGTTTCTTTCTTGTTGACGGAGCTTGCTCAGCCAGTTATACACCCGTCCGGTTACCTCCTGCGGGTGTTCTTCTCGTATCAGGCGAGAAGCGTAATGGTGTGGTCTAACGCGGGTCCTCGGGCGGAACAGCTGCCGTGGCACTTTGGCCATGCGGCCAAGTGGCTGCGTGCGCACCCCGAGGTTGAAGTTGCCCGAGTAGGTTTAGATCACAGGCACCTGTACGAGGAGGTCAGGCAGGCAGGGAGTCCTGCGCCTGTGGCGGGCATCTCGTCAGTGGTCTGGGAGGGAGTGCAGGCGCGGGGCCTGGACAACAGGCTCAAGGACCTGAATTGGTTGAGCCTCCATAAGTGCTTGCCGGTACGTTCCATCATGTACCGGCATAGTTTGTCGCGATCCTCCACCTGTCCAAGATCTGCTTGTGGCAGGGAGGAGACTGTGCGCCATGCCTTCTGGGACTGTGCCTTTGCCGGACTAGTCTGGGCTAGGGCACGGGTGTTGCTAGGTATGGTTAGGAGCGATTTTTTGCTGACTTGGGCTAGGTTAGAGCGAGGCGTAGGGAGAGCGAGGGGAACGGATAGGGACAGGTTTCTGCTCTGGCTTCTCATGAGTCTCTTTAAAAGGGGACTGTGGGAAGCCAGGCAGAATTTAGTTAAGACAGGGAGAGATTGGGGGGTGGAAGGGATAGTGAGGAGGGTGGAAGGTGATGTGAGGGGGAGGATGAAGAGGGAGGAGATAAAGTGGGGGCAGCATGCGGCACGGGAGAGGTGGAAGGGGGGATTAGGGCTGGGAGTGTTAGAGTGAGGTTTGTAAGGGGATAGATTAGGGAAGGGAAGATAGGGAAGGGTTAGGTATTGGTTAGGTATGACGGGGAGGGACGATGCTCCCCTGAGGTTTGTTTTTGTTTGGGTGTTTGGTGATTTTGTAAATAGAATGAATGAGAATTATTATTTTGTAAAGTATGAATGGTATTGATGGTAAATAAATTATTTTTTGTAAAAAAAAAAAAAATCTGTTCTTATCAGTTTAATATCTGATACGTCCCCCATCGGGGGACTACATATTAAATGGATTTTTCGAACAGGGAGTCGGAAATGGGGCTTGCTCCGTCCGCTCCACGCATCGACCCGGTATTGCAGTACCTCCGGGAACGGTGCAACACTTTTCTTCCGTAGTCAAGGAAAAATGCAAATTCACAAAGCTCTGTAAACAGCTGGCTAGCTAGCTG
>NW_027261018.1:0-20000 GCF_045791955.1 Oncorhynchus clarkii lewisi
ACAAGGTCCCTTGCATACCTTAAGGGAACATTTCGGCATTTCGTGTATGATCAGTGAGAAAGTCCATATTGCAAATGTACGGTCCCTTACTAGACGTCCGAAATCGTTTGTAAAATTCGCGGTCGGCGTCGGGCCGTGCGGTAGGGCCAGACCTACCGGGAAGTCATCAAATGAACTTTGTCGGACATTCGGTTTCCGTTTTATAAAATAAACAAGTTTTTGACCATTTTTCCGCTATCCCGGAATTTCCCACAAGAGGGCATACGGAATCATATGGCAATTTGGCAAAACATCACGAATCACGACGGGGCCTTATCTCGAAAACGGAAAATATTTCGAAGCCGAAACTCGGTGAGCGTAGGTTTGGCATAATGGGCAGTTGGCCCCGAACAAGATGGCGTCTAGGCCTCGACGGTTTTTGAGTTATGGCCGTTTTTCTGGGATTAAAGGTCCTAAATGGAAATAGACAAATTATTTTTCCACTTCAGGTCAAAGTCAAGGAGCCTCCGGTGTCAATAAAAAAAGAACCAGCCATTTATCTATCGTCATTTAAGAGAAACGGAACAATGACAACTTGGCAATGGTCACAAATAGGCGTTTTTTTTTTTCAACGGTTACAGATCCAGTTGCAGGGTGTTCATACGAATCTTTTTAAAGTGTGCTGCGGAGCTCTGCGAGATTTCTGTGATTTTCTATGATTTTCTGAAATAACACACACATACTAAACCCTCCGTAAATAACTCAGTTGTTAACGTAAAGACTTAAAACTCAGGATTCTGTAACAGCATACCCCAATGAGGATATGTGGTGATTTATAGCTTCCTGTGCCAACCGGAAGTGCCATAATTGGTGTCTCAGGGGCTGTTTCAAAGGGTTAAAAAAGTCTGATCTGTCCAAAACTTCATATATGTGATTAGGCAACCCCCATGAACTGTAAATCAGTCATTTTTCCCCAAAAAATTCAAAGGAAAAAAAAATCACACTAAAACACAACTTGAATGGAGGGACGTATTGGGGTGCGTAGAGACAGACAGTGGCTGCAATAGTTAGCTTTGTTCGAGCTAAAAAAGAACCGTCAGACCTAGAGTTCCGAAACTTTAGAAACCTGTTCTAGACCTCCGGTCGATGGTGCGTGGTGAGTTACGTGGCTCTAGACGGTTCTCGGACCGAGAAACAGCCTCGTACATTTGCAATACCTTCAATTCATTTTGACCATTACGAAAATGACGACGTTTAGAAAAGTCTCAGAGACGCAAGGCTAGGTGCATTGAAACCGGCTCGGCCCATAGAGACAGACCCCAACGTTTCTGTCCGATAGCTCGTTCAAGGACCCCGTAGCAAGGCATGGAAAAAAGTGGATTTTCAGCACCAATTAGGGTTTTTCTCGGACACCAAATGACCTATCGAGCCGAAACTCGGGATTCGGGGTCGCCTGACATAGGACTTCACATAATGTCCGAACTGGACCCGCAGCTAGAACGTAACTATGTGTTTTACCTTTTTATTATGTTTTAAACTAAAGGCGCTGTGAATTATGGGACTGCTCTGACATATGTGATAGTTGGCTTCTAAATGAGTAGTAAAAAGTGGGTTTGGTGTCATAATGACATCTAATTGACTGATGGACACTGACTTGCTAGTTGACTTTTGTGCATTTGCAATATGTTTAAACGGAGAGGGACCATCACCAAAATGGCATTCTGAAATCAACACAAAAAATGGCATCACCATAGTCTCCAGACTGTGCTGAGTTCAACGAGCTATCCCGCTTGACCGTAGCTCGCTCGGTCTAAGCGCAACGACCATTAGAAAAGTAGGCCCAAAATGAAGCCTGCCCCACAATGTCATTTGCTTTTGAGTGACAGTGAGAGAACCGTTAGGGTGAGAAGAAAAATTCCACCACATGAATGTTCCTAAGGTCCTCCCGATCTGTACAAGCCTAACCTTGACCGTGTGGCATTAACCCTTAAGAGTAAAACAGTGTTTTTTGATCTCACAGATTACAGTGTCATCTCTCCCCATAGGAATACATTGCCTGCACCCCTAATTTCAACCTGAAGTCTATATGGGTTATGAATGCCGTATGAACCTGTCTTCGGTACCAGTCCATCAGGCCACTATGAGGTCTACCTGTGTTGATTCTGAGCTTCCTGGACCAACCGGAAGTGGTTAAAATGCCCCTAAAAGTGTTTACCCATACACTGCATGCAGTTTGATAGACATAGTGCATTCAACCCTGTGTAGATCAGTCAATTCTTAACGTAAGGACTTAAAACTCAGGATTCTGTAACAGCATACCCCAATGAGGATATGTGTTGATTTATAACTTCCTGTGCCAACCGGAAGTGCCATAATTGGTGTCTTAGGGGCTGTTTCGAGGGGTTAAAAAAGTCTGATCTTTCCAAAACTTCATATGTGTGATTAGGCAACCCCCATGAACTGTAAATCAGTCATTTTTCCCAAAAAAATTCAAAGGAAAAAAAAATCACACTAAAACACAACTTGGAAGGAGGGACGTATTGGGGTGCGTAGAGACAGACAGTGGCTCCAATAGTTAGCTTTGTTGGAGCTAAAAAAGAACCGTCGGACCTAGAGTTCCGAAACTTTAGAAACCTGTTCTAGACCTCCCGTAGATGGTGCGTGGTGAGTTACGTGGCTCTAGAAGGTTCTCGGACCGAGAAACAGCCTCGTACATTTGAAATAACTTCAATTCATTTTTGCATCACGAAAATGACGACATTTAGAAATGTCCCAGAGTCGCAAGACTAGGTGCATTGCAAACGTCTCGGCCCATATAGACAGACCCCAACGTTTCTGTCCAATAGCTCATTCAAGGACCCCGTAGCAAGTCATGGATAATAGTGGATTTTCAGCACCAATTAGGGTTTTTCTCGGACACCAAATGACCTATCGAGCCGAAACTTGGGATTCGGGGTCGCCTCAGCTAGGCCAACACATAACATAAGAAATGGACCCGCAGCTAGAACGTAACTACGTGTTTTATGGTTTTTTTTATGGTTTGAACCGAAGGGGTTGTGAATTTTGGGCCAGCTCTGAAGTATGTAATAGTTGGCTACTAAACGAGTTGGAAAAAGTGGGTTTGGTGTCAGTTTGTATCAGTTTGGTGGTCAGAATGATATCTAATTGACTGATGGACTCTTGTCCGCTTGACTCTTGTACATTTGCAATATGATCCTATAGTGAAAAAACATCACCAAAAGCGACATTCTGAAATCAACCCAAACGAGCGATTGAGATGACCCAGAATCACTGCAAAGCCATCCCGAGTTCATCGGGCCAGTCAATTTCACATTCCTGCAAGATTTTTATAGCATGACAAATTCGTGATGGTACCTGCCCTTTAAAACATATTGCAAATGCACAGTGACTTTGAAAAAGTAAGAAACAAAAAAAAATACATCTAAAAAATTTTGAGCATGACAAATTCGTGATGGTACCTGCCCATTGAAACATATTGCAAATGCACAGTGACTTTGAAAAAGTAAGGAAACATAAACAAAAAAAATCTAAAATTTTTTTGGGGGGATGACCAGTTGCACGTGCATTTGCAATATGATTCTATAGTGAAAAAACATATTGCAAATGCACAGTGACTTTGAAAAAGTAAGGAAACATAAACAAAAAAAATCTAAATTTTTTTGGGGGGGGATGACCAGTTGCATGTGCATTTGCAATATGATTCTATAGTGAAAAAACATATTGCAAATGCACAGTGACTTTGAAAAAGTAAGGAAACATAAAAAAAATCTAATTTTTTTTGGGGGGGATGACCAGTTGCATGTGCATTTGCAATATGATTCTATAGTGAAAAAACATATTGCAAATGCACAGTGACTTTGAAAAAGTAAGGAAAAATAAACAAAAAAAATCTAAAAAATTTTTTGGGGGATGACCAGTTGCATGTGCATTTGCAATATGATTCTATAGTGAAAAAACATATTGCAAATGCACAGTGACTTTGAAAAAGTAAGGAAACATAAACAAAAAAAATCCATTTTTTTTTTTTTTGGGTGACCAGTTGCATGTGCATTTGCAATATGATTCTATAGTGAAAAAACATATTGCAAATGCACAGTGACTTTGAAAAAGTAAGGAAACATAAAAAAAATCTAAATTTTTTTTGGGGGGATGACCAGTTGCATGTGCATTTGCAATATGATTCTATAGTGAAAAAACATATTGCAAATGCACAGTGACTTTGAAAAAGTAAGGAAAAATAAACAAAAAAAATCTAAAATTTTTTTTGGGGGATGACCAGTTGCACGTGCATTTGCAATATGATTCTATAGTGAAAAAACATATTGCAAATGCACAGTGACTTTGAAAAAGTAAGGAAACATAAACAAAAAAAATCTAAATTTTTTTTGGGGGGATGACCAGTTGCATGTGCATTTGCAATATGATTCTATAGTGAAAAAACATATTGCAAATGCACAGTGACTTTGAAAAAGTAAGGAAACATAAACAAAAAAAATCCATTTTTTTTTTTTTGGGTGACCAGTTGCACGTGCATTTGCAATATGATTCTATAGTGAAAAAACATATTGCAAATGCACAGTGACTTTGAAAAAGTAAGGAAACATAAACAAAAAAAATCGAAAATTTTTTGGGGGGGATGACCAGTTGCATGTGCATTTGCAATATGATTCTATAGTGAAAAAACATATTGCAAATGCACAGTGACTTTGAAAAAGTAAGGAAACATAAACAAAAAAAATCTAAAAATTTTTTTGGGGGATGACCAGTTGCATGTGCATTTGCAATATGATTCTATAG
The DNA here is from genome assembly GCF_045791955.1 of Oncorhynchus clarkii lewisi. NCBI lineage: Eukaryota > Metazoa > Chordata > Actinopteri > Salmoniformes > Salmonidae > Oncorhynchus > Oncorhynchus clarkii. Next base: position 4,798 of record NW_027261018.1, read on the forward strand.
TGAAAAAACATATTGCAAATGCACAGTGACTTTGAAAAAGTAAGGAAAAATAAACAAAAAAATCTAATTTTTTTTTGGGGGGATGACCAGTTGCACGTGCATTTGCAATATGATTCTATAGTGAAAAAACATATTGCAAATGCACAGTGACTTTGAAAAAGTAAGAAACAAAAAAAAATACATCTAAAAAATTTTGAGCATGACAAATTCGTGATGGTACCTGCCCATTGAAACATATTGCAAATGCACAGTGACTTTGAAAAAGTAAGGAAACATAAACAAAAAAAATCCAAATTTTTTATTTTTGGGTGACCAGTTGCACGTGCATTTGCAATATGATTCTATAGTGAAAAAACATATTGCAAATGCACAGTGACTTTGAAAAAGTAAGGAAACATAAAAAAAATCAATTTTTTTTTTTGGGGGGATGACCAGTTGCATGTGCATTTGCAATATGATTCTATAGTGAAAAAACATATTGCAAATGCACAGTGACTTTGAAAAAGTAAGGAAACATAAAAAAAATCTAAATTTTTTTGGGGGGGATGACCAGTTGCATGTGCATTTGCAATATGATTCTATAGTGAAAAAACATATTGCAAATGCACAGTGACTTTGAAAAAGTAAGGAAAAATAAACAAAAAAAATCTAAAATTTTTTTTGGGGGATGACCAGTTGCACGTGCATTTGCAATATGATTCTATAGTGAAAAAACATATTGCAAATGCACAGTGACTTTGAAAAAGTAAGGAAACATAAACAAAAAAAATCTAAACATTTTTTTTTTGGGTGAGCAGTTGCACGTGCATTTGCAATATGATTCTATAGTGAAAAAACATCACCAAAAGCGACATTCTGAAATCAACCCAAACGAGCGATTGAGATGACCCAGAATCACTGCAAAGCCATCCCGAGTTCATCGGGCCAGTCAATTTCACATTCCTGCAGGATTTTTATAGCATGACAAATTCGTGATGGTACCTGCCCATTAAAACATATTGCAAATGCACAGTGACTTTGAAAAAGTAAGGAAACATAGAATCAAATTATTTTTTTTTGGGTTACCAGTTGCACATTTCAGATCACCAGTTGCACATTTCAGATCACCAGTTGCACATTTCAGATCACCAGTTGCACGGAGGAAAATCGTTACTTTTGACTTTGACTTTTGACTTCCTATGAAATCATATTCCAAATGGAGAAAACATATGCCTTATGCACTAGTAAAAAAAAAAAAAAATGATAATAAAGTATGACTAAAGTATGTTGATAAAGTTCTTATACATGTGTAATTGACATAAAAATTGAAAGAATTTTGAAAAACGGTCCAGAAAGCACTTTTTTAAGGATGTGTGAAGTTTTTTACCAAATTTTGACATTTTTGACTTTTGACTTTTGACTTCCTATGAAATCATATTGCAAATGGACAAAACATATGCCTTATGCGCATGTAATTAAAAAAAAAAAAATTTGATATCAAAATTGGACAAAAGTATATTCATACAGTTCTTACACATGTGTAATTGACAAAAAAAGCGAAAGAAATTCGAAAAAAGGCCCAGAAAGCACTTTTTTAAGGGGTAAAAAGTTTTTGAAAAAAATATCATTTTTTCAAAATTTTTCTTTTGGATGTTGACTTGGGTTGCATTTCCAATATGAAAAACCCAGGTGGAGCGCACTCGCCCCCTGTTGGATTTTTGAGGTGTTACAATTGGCAATTGCCATATGGCATTTGCCATATACTTTGCACGAATCAACGCCGCTTTGGGTGGTATTGGACATCGTGTACATGGTTTGTCCAATGCCAATATTTCGACATTCATTTTTGTACAAATCAGGGGGGTATTCCCTTACCATCATTGGGGATTTCACCCGAGCGTCGGGGGCGGTTCTGAACCATGCGAAGTCTTCCGTTAAGTTTTTCGGAAGATGGAGCGGTAGAACGGATGTGCCCGGGGGGTTATCTCTCTGTGAGGGGGCCCTGAGGATTCTCGGGGTCCATTTTGAGACCTCTGGCTCAGCGACGCTGAACTGGAACATGAAGATCGCAGTGGTACAGAGGAAGCTAGCAATGTGGAAGGCTAGGTCGTTGTCCTTTATAGGCAAGGTCCTGGTCCTAAAAGTGGATGTATTGCCATCTCTATTGTATTTGGCATACATCTACCCATTGCCGGCTTGTCTGAGAAGACCTCTAGTGAGGCTGGTGTTTCAGTTCATGTGGGGTGGCAGGTACGAGTGGGTCGCCAGGGCGCGCATGCTCTGTCCCATCGGGGAGGGAGGTAGGGGGGTACCAAACATCCCCCTCAAGCTGGACACAATGTTTGTGTCTTTCGTGTTGACAGAACTGGCTCATCCGGTGATACACCCGTCCGGTTACCTCCTGCGGGTGTTCTTCTCGTACCAAGCGAGAAGCGTAATGGTGTGGTCTAACACGGGTCCTCGGGCGGAACAGCTGCCGTGGCACTTTGGCCATGCGGCCAAGTGGCTGCGTGCGCACCCCGAGGTTGAAGTTGCCCGAGTAGGTTTAGACCACAGGCACCTGTACGAGGAGGTCAGGCAGGCAGGGAGTCCTTCGCCTGTGGCGGGTATCTCGTCGGTGGTCTGGGAGGGAGTGCAGGCGCGGGGCCTGGACAACAGGCTCAAGGACCTGAATTGGTTGAGCCTCCACAAGTGCTTGCCGGTACGTTCCATCATGTACCGGCATAGCTTGGCGCGATCCCCCACCTGCCCAAGATCTGCTTGTGGCAGGGAGGAGACTGTGCGCCATGCCTTTTGGGACTGTGCCGTTGCCGGAGTGGTATGGGCTAGGGCACGGGTGTTGATAGGGTTGGTTAGGAGTGATTTTGTTGTGACGTGGGCTAGATTAGAAAGAGGTGTAGGGAGAGCGAGGGGAACAGATAGGGATAGGTTTCTGCTCTGGCTTCTCATGAGCCTCTTTAAACGGGGGCTGTGGGAAGCCAGGCAGAATTTGGTAAAGACAGGGAGAGATTGGGGGGTGGAAGGGATAGTGAGGAGGGTGGAAGGAGATTTAAGAGGGAGGATGAAGAGGGAGGAAAATAAGTGGGGGCAGCATGCGGCACGGGAGAGGTGGAAAGGGGGTTTAGGACTGTTAGTGTTAGATTAAGTGTTGTAAGGGGATAGATTAGGGACGGGGAGATAGGGAAAGGGTTAGGTATTGGTTAGGTATGACAGGGAGGGACGATGCTCCCCTGAGGATCCTTGGTTTTTTGGGTTTCTCGTCATGTAAAATGAAAATACCATTATTTACGTTTGTATAGAAAGTATGATTTTGTATAGAATTGATGGTATTTGAAAGTAATAAATTATTTTTCTAAAAAAAAAATCTGTTCTTATCAGTTTAATATCTGATACGTCCCCCATCGGGGGACTACATATTAAATGGATTTTTCGAACAGGGAGTCGGAAATGGGGCTTGCTCCGTCCGCTCCACGCATCGACCCGGTATTGCAGTACCTCCGGGAACGGTGCAACACTTTTCTCACGTTGTCAAGGAAAAATACAAATTCACAAAGGTATGTAAATAGCTGGCTGGCTGGCTGGCTGGCTGGCTGGCTGGCTGGCTGGCTGGCTAGCTAGCAGAAGAAGAAGAGAAGGAAAGAAACATTCAAACTCTTAGAAAGGCGAAGCGCCCTTCAAAGGGGTCCCCCGTTTCCCGCCATTTTACTTAAAAAAAATAAAATAAAAAAAAATTGGGGCCAGGATTGTGTGTGTGTGTGTGTGTGTGTGTGTTTCTCTCTCTCTCTCTCTCTCTCTCTCTCTCTCTCTCTCTCTCTCTCTCTCTCTCTCTCTCTCTCTCTGTCGCTGTGTCTCTGTGTCTCTGTGTCTGTGACCTTCTTTTTATCCACAGACAGCCCTCGAAAACTTGGAAGAGTGGGTTCCGGGAGCACCCGCGGGAACCCTGCCTAGAGTGCACAGAGTGTGTCTCGGGCCCCGACCTCTTGACTTCCATATGACTCTGGTTTCTCTTCATTACGCACAAGCCTTTCGCCTTTTACTAAAGACTTCCGTGGAGAGGAACACTTACGAGTTCAACGTATTTTTGGAGCGGCTTTGCTTCTTGCAGAGCCCGGTAATCTTGTTTCAAGAGAAATTGACAGAGATGGGCCAGGATAGTGACTTAAAGACGCATTAGCGACTTTTTCCAAAAAAACACCTGCCTGTCGCCAGGGAAACGGTGGGTGGGTGGGTGGGTGGGTGGGTGGTTGAGTGAGTGAGTGAGTGGGGGTGGAGGGAGAGAGGAGCTGGCTTTTGCCAACCCACCCGCTGAGGTCTGTCGAGACCCCCGGGGGTCCGGCGGTTTCAGGGTTCCATTTGTGGGTTATCGCTTCTCGGCCTTTCGGCTAGGACCAAGCTTGGTACTGCGGTGCCCCAGAGCTCGCCTAGCTGGAAGCCGACGGCCGGAGGGCGGTAAAGTTTTTGTGGTTTTCTAGAGGCTTCCTTTTTGAGAGAGCTTGTTTTCGGAAAAATGGCGGAAAATATTCCAAGAAGACCGGTCCCTGGGATTGGGTTGGCAAATACAGTGAGGTTTGCGTGGAGCGACAAGGAGACGGAGCCAGTAGGCAGAGAGACCTTTGGGAGGACGATCCTAATGGGAATAATGAAACTGGAGGTAAAGGACGTGTTATGTCTGCAGGGTATCCCTATGGAGAAGGCCTATGATGTAACTTTTTACACGGAGGCCATGCATGATGAGATCCTGAAGAAGGCGAGAGCTGTGGGAGGGAAGAGGCCTATGAGTTTCTATGAGGTCACAAGTTTGGCAAAGAACAATTTTAGGCTGGTGACGGTCAACATATATAACCCGCACGTCAAGGACGAGGATGTAAGGGCTTTTTTGGGGAGATTTATGGACAGGGTCTCCTCCCCGAGGCTCCTCAGGGACTCCTTGGGGTTCTGGAATGGGAGGAGAGGTTTCCAGGCCCTTCTCAGGGAGGACCCGGGGGGTCTGGGTGGATACCTTCATCCTCCGGCCATGTTCTCCCTGGGGGCTGACAGGGGGACTCTGTACTACGCACGTCAGCCCCCGTTCTGCAGGCGCTGTATGGCCTACGGCCATGTCCTCGCCTCGTGCAGCACAAAGAAGTGTAGGTTTTGCGGATCTGCTGAGCACGAGGCGAAGGACTGTGACGAGCCCAAGGCGTGCCACGGGTGTGGCTCGTCGACACACCTGTGGCGGGAGTGCCCGGCTCGTAAAGGGTCATACGCGTCTGCGGCTGGAGGGGGAGCAGGGGCGGGGGATGGGGGACGAAGAGGAAGAGGGGGCCCAGAAGAAAAGGCCACAAGGAAGGAGGAGGGGGCGCAAAAGGCACGGAGAGAAGAAGGGAAAAGGAGCGAGAAGGATGGAGCAGAAGGAGAGGAGGAGCAGAAGGCGGAAGGAGAAAACGGAGTTGAGAGGCAGGAGAAGGCAACAGAGGAGAGAGATGAGGAGGAGGATGGTGCGGCAACAGGAACAGAGGGAGAGTTGGAACAGGGAGAAGTAGTAGGGGAATGGGGGGAAAGTGAGATGTCGAGTGCCCGAGTGGAGGAGCTGAGGGGGATGGTCGAGGGGCTGGCGGGGGAGGGGGGCTTTGTCTCTCCTTTGCAGTCTACAAAGAAGAAGAAAGCGAAGAGGAGGGCGCCCGCTATAGAAGGAAAGAAAGGGGAGGGGGAGGCCAAGAGGCAGACGGGGGAAAAGGGGTTTAAGGCGGGGGAAACTTCCGGGACCTTGTTGGCCTCTTTGGATTCTGGGAAGCCAGGGGAACTGGATCCACCAAGCGGGGGGCTGGAGTGGGAACCTGGGGGTTCGCAGTCCATTTTTGATGATACAAAGTCCCCTTTTTACTGCCCAGCAAGCAGGGGGGCAGGAGAAAGGGAGGATTTGGGTGGCCAAGGCAGGATGCAGGGCATCGGGGTGGCTAACACCTTACCTGGATCCTGGATTGGGTTGATGGAGGGAGACGGGGGGGCGTCACAAGAGGGGAACATGTCCCCGCTGGAGGAGATGGAGCAGGGGAGCATCGGGTGAGCCTCCTTTTTATTTGGGTGTTTTGGGAGAAAGGGTTTTTGTTTTGGTTTAATTTAAAATTAATATTTCTGTTTCCTTTCTTAGTTTAAATGTTAGGGGGTTAAGGGACTATGTTAAAAGGAGGGCGGTGTTTAGCTTTTTAGAGGGGGTAGGTTTTGATTTTTGTTTCTTACAGGAGGTTCACCTGAGGGATGGAGGGGATGTTGAGAGGTTTAGGAGGGAGTGGGTAAAGGGAGATTCATTGTGGGGCATAGGTGGGGTGCACTCGACGGGGGTAGGGATTTTGTTCGGGAATAAGGAGGTTAAATTAGAGGGCACTTTCTTGGTAATGCAGGGTAGAGTTTTGGGGGTTGATGTCAAGTATAGGGAGATTAGATATAGGCTATTTGGGGTGTACGGGCCACAGGTGGCGGCAGACAGGAGGGAGATGGTGGACTGTCTGGCGCCCCTGTGTGTTACTAACAGGCACTTGGTGATAGGGGGTGATTTCAACATAGATTTAGGGATAGGGGGGGATAGTAGTGCAGGCGCCATCACCGGGCTAATGGCTTGCCATGGTCTGGTTGATGGCGGCCTGCACACTGCTCCGGCAATGGTCGGTCCTACATGGCGCAACTCCAGGGGGGTTGCGCGGAGGCTCGACTACATTTTTGTATCCAGGTCTTTGGGTCAGTTGTCTGGGCGTCTGTTGCCTGTTTTCTTTTCGGATCATGACGGGGTGCTCCTGCAGGTGGGGTCGCCAGTCTGCCTCTTCGGTAGGGGGTACTGGAAATTAGATCGGGATTTACTGGATGAGCAAGGTTTTGTTAATGCCGTTACAGGGGTGTTTCGGGGGCTTGAAGGCCTCCGGCCCATGTGTGAGGGGGTGTTAGAATGGTGGGACTTAGTAAAGGTAAGGATTAGGGCCTTTATTATAGGATATGGTAAGAGGAAAAAAAGGGAGGAAAGGAGGGAGGTGGATCATATCCAAAGGTTGCTCGAACTCGAGTACGAGGCAGGCAACCTCGGCGGGTCGATTGACTGGGAGAGAACCACAGCCCTGAAGGCGCAGCTCAGGGAGCTGCAGGAGCAGAAGGCTCGAGCTTTCCTGGAGCGTGCACATAGTGGCTTTTTAGAACATAATGAGACTTGTTCCGCTATGTTCTTCAAGTCGGTTAGGGCCAGGCAGAGTAGGAAGGTAATGCATGGAGTTAGAGAAGAAGATGGTAGTGTAGTAAGTAAACCAGAGGAGATGGTCAGGGTGACAACTGAGCATTTCCGAGGTTTATTTAAGGAAAGGGAAATAGATGTAGAGCAGGGAAATGTGTTTTTAGAACACTTGTCCCGGCGGTTGCCGGAGGACATTAGAGACGTGATGGAGGCCCAGATCTCCCTCGAGGAGGTTGAGAGCGCCCTCAGGAGGATGGGTAAAGGGAAGGTGCCTGGGATGGATGGTCTACCGGCCGAGTTTTACCTCAAGTTTTGGGGTGTACTTGGACCGGTGGTACTCGAAGTCTTGAAGGCCATCCTTGAGACAGGGGTCCCAGGGGGATCAATGGCTGTTGGTGTGCTGTCACTTCTGTACAAGAAGGGGGACGCAACAGACCTTGGCAACTGGCGGCCATTGACCATGCTGTGTGTAGACTACAAGTTGCTTGCAAAGGTCTTAGCGGATCGGTTGCGCACAGCCCTTCCCTACGTCGTCCACGAGGATCAGACGTGCGGGGTAGAGGGACGCTCTATTAGATGGAACCTTCAGTTGATCAGGGACTCCATCGCCTGGGTTGAAGATAGAGGTCTGCCTTTAATGGTAGCAGCGCTTGATCAGGCGAAAGCCTTTGATCGCGTGAATAGATCCTTTCTATTCAGGGTATTAGGTAGATTAGGGTTTGGGGAGAAGTATATAGGATGGATCCGTACATTATATGTCGGAGCGGGGTGTCGAGTAAGCGTAAACGGGCACTTGGGTGACGTTTTTGACCTCTTGTCTGGGGTCAGGCAGGGGTGCCCGCTCTCGGCACTCCTCTTCGTTCTGTACATGGAGCCTCTGGGGGCTGCCATTAGGGCAGACACAGGGGTGGAGGGCTTGTTGATCCCTGGAAGCGGTGGGCTGCGTGTTAAGATGACGCAGTACGCCGACGACACTTCCTTGCTCCTATGCAAGGACTCGTGCCTGACAAGGTCCCTTGCCATCATTGGGGATTTCACCCGAGCGTCGGGGGCGGTTCTGAACCATGCGAAGTCTTCCGTTAAGTTTTTCGGAAGATGGAGCGGTAGAACGGATGTGCCCGGGGGGTTATCTCTCTGTGAGGGGGCCCTGAGGATTCTCGGGGTCCATTTTGAGACCTCTGGCTCAGCGACGCTGAACTGGAACATGAAGATCGCAGTGGTACAGAGGAAGCTAGCAATGTGGAAGGCTAGGTCGTTGTCCTTTATAGGCAAGGTCCTGGTCCTAAAAGTGGATGTATTGCCATCTCTATTGTATTTGGCATACATCTACCCATTGCCGGCTTGTCTGAGAAGACCTCTAGTGAGGCTGGTGTTTCAGTTCATGTGGGGTGGCAGGTACGAGTGGGTCGCCAGGGCGCGCATGCTCTGTCCCATCGGGGAGGGAGGTAGGGGGGTACCAAACATCCCCCTCAAGCTGGACACAATGTTTGTGTCTTTCGTGTTGACAGAACTGGCTCATCCGGTGATACACCCGTCCGGTTACCTCCTGCGGGTGTTCTTCTCGTACCAAGCGAGAAGCGTAATGGTGTGGTCTAACACGGGTCCTCGGGCGGAACAGCTGCCGTGGCACTTTGGCCATGCGGCCAAGTGGCTGCGTGCGCACCCCGAGGTTGAAGTTGCCCGAGTAGGTTTAGACCACAGGCACCTGTACGAGGAGGTCAGGCAGGCAGGGAGTCCTTCGCCTGTGGCGGGTATCTCGTCGGTGGTCTGGGAGGGAGTGCAGGCGCGGGGCCTGGACAACAGGCTCAAGGACCTGAATTGGTTGAGCCTCCACAAGTGCTTGCCGGTACGTTCCATCATGTACCGGCATAGCTTGGCGCGATCCCCCACCTGCCCAAGATCTGCTTGTGGCAGGGAGGAGACTGTGCGCCATGCCTTTTGGGACTGTGCCGTTGCCGGAGTGGTATGGGCTAGGGCACGGGTGTTGATAGGGTTGGTTAGGAGTGATTTTGTTGTGACGTGGGCTAGATTAGAAAGAGGTGTAGGGAGAGCGAGGGGAACAGATAGGGATAGGTTTCTGCTCTGGCTTCTCATGAGCCTCTTTAAACGGGGGCTGTGGGAAGCCAGGCAGAATTTGGTAAAGACAGGGAGAGATTGGGGGGTGGAAGGGATAGTGAGGAGGGTGGAAGGAGATTTAAGAGGGAGGATGAAGAGGGAGGAAAATAAGTGGGGGCAGCATGCGGCACGGGAGAGGTGGAAAGGGGGTTTAGGACTGTTAGTGTTAGATTAAGTGTTGTAAGGGGATAGATTAGGGACGGGGAGATAGGGAAAGGGTTAGGTATTGGTTAGGTATGACGGGGAGGGACGATGCTCCCCTGAGGATCCTTGGTTTTTTGGGTTTCTCGTCATGTAAAATGAAAATACCATTATTTACGTTTGTATAGAAAGTATGATTTTGTATAGAATTGATGGTATTTGAAAGTAATAAATTATTTTTCTAAAAAAAAAATCTGTTCTTATCAGTTTAATATCTGATACGTCCCCCATCGGGGGACTACATATTAAATGGATTTTCCGAACAGGGAGTCGGAAATGGGGCTTGCTCCGTCCGCTCCACGCATCGACCCGGTATTGCAGTACCTCCGGGAACGGTGCAACACTTTTCTCACGTTGTCAAGGAAAAATACAAATTCACAAAGGTATGTAAATAGCTGGCTGGCTGGCTGGCTGGCTGGCTGGCTGGCTGGCTGGCTGGCTAGCTAGCAGAAGAAGAAGAGAAGGAAAGAAACATTCAAACTCTTAGAAAGGCGAAGCGCCCTTCAAAGGGGTCCCCCGTTTCCCGCCATTTTACTTAAAAAAAAAAAAAAAAAAATAAAAAAAAATTGGGGCCAGGATTGTGTGTGTGTGTGTGTGTGTGTGTGTCTCTCTCTCTCTCTCTCTCTCTCTCTCTCTCTCTCTCTCTCTCTCTCTCTCTCTCTCTCTCTCTCTCTCTCTCTCTCTGTCGCTGTGTCTCTGTGTCTCTGTGTCTGTGACCTTCTTTTTATCCACAGACAGCCCTCGAAAACTTGGAAGAGTGGGTTCCGGGAGCACCCGCGGGAACCCTGCCTAGAGTGCACAGAGTGTGTCTCGGGCCCCGACCTCTTGACTTCCATATGACTCTGGTTTCTCTTCATTACGCACAAGCCTTTCGCCTTTTACTAAAGACTTCCGTGGAGAGGAACACTTACGAGTTCAACGTATTTTTGGAGCGGCTTTGCTTCTTGCAGAGCCCGGTAATCTTGTTTCAAGAGAAATTGACAGAGATGGGCCAGGATAGTGACTTAAAGACGCATTAGCGACTTTTTCCAAAAAACACCTGCCTGTCGCCAGGGAAACGGTGGGTGGGTGGGTGGGTGGGTGGGTGGTTGAGTGAGTGAGTGAGTGGGGGTGGAGGGAGAGAGGAGCTGGCTTTTGCCAACCCACCCGCTGAGGTCTGTCGAGACCCCCGGGGGTCCGGCGGTTTCAGGGTTCCATTTGTGGGTTATCGCTTCTCGGCCTTTCGGCTAGGACCAAGCTTGGTACTGCGGTGCCCCAGAGCTCGCCTAGTTGAAAGCCGACGGCCGGAGGGCGGTAAAGTTTTTGTGGTTTTCTAGAGGCTTCTTTTTTTGAGAGAGCTTGTTTTCGGAGAAATGGCGGAAAATATTCCAAGAAGATCGGTCCCTGGGATTGGGTTGGCAAACACAGTGAGGTTTGCGTGGAGCGACAAGGAGACGGAGCCAGTAGGCAGAGAAACCTTTGGGAGGACGATCCTAATGGGAATAATGAAACTGGAGGTAAAGGACGTGTTGTGTCTGCAGGGTAACCCTATGGAGAAGGCTTATGATGTGACTTTTTACACGGAGGCCATGCATGATGAGATCATGAAGAGGGCAAGAGCTGTGGGAGATAAGAGGCCTATGAGTTTTTATGAGGTCACAAGCCTGGCAAAGAACAATTTTAGGCTGGTGACGGTCAACATATACAACCCGCACGTGAAGGACGAGGATGTAAGGGCTTTTTTGGGGAGATTTATGGACAGGGTCTCCTCCCCGAGGCTCCTCAGGGACTCCCTGGGGTTCTGGAATGGGAGGAGAGGTTTCCAGGCCCTTCTCAGGGAGGACCCGGGGGGTCTGGGTGGATACCTTCATCCTCCGGCCATGTTCTCCCTGGGGGCTGACAGGGGGACTCTGTACTACGCACGTCAGCCCCCGTTCTGCAGGCGCTGTATGGCCTACGGCCATGTCCTCGCCTCGTGCAGCACAAAGAAGTGTAGGTTTTGCGGATCTGCTGAGCACGAGGCGAAGGACTGTGACGAGCCCAAGGCGTGCCACGGGTGTGGCTCGTCGACACACCTGTGGCGGGAGTGCCCGGCTCGTAAAGGGTCATACGCGTCTGCGGCTGGAGGGGGAGCAGGGGCGGGGGATGGGGGACGAAGAGGAAGAGGGGGCCCAGAAACAGGATCAGGCCCAGAAGAAAAGGCCACAAGGAAGGAGGAGGGGGCGCAAAAGGCACGGAGAGAAGAAGGGAAAAGGAGCGAGAAGGATGGAGCAGAAGGAGAGGAGGAGCAGAAGGCGGAAGGAGAAAACGGAGTGGAGAGGCAGGAGAAGGCGACAGAGGAGAGAGATGAGGAGGAGGATGGTGCGGCAACAGGAACAGAGGGAGAGTTGGAACAGGGAGAAGTAGTAGGGGAATGGGGGGAAAGTGAGATGTCGAGTGCCCGAGTGGAGGAGCTGAGGGGGATGGTCGAGGGGCTGGCGGGGGAGGGGGGCGTTGTCTCTCCTTTGCAGTCTACAAAGAAGAAGAAAGCGAAGAGGAGGGCGCCCGCTATAGAAGGAAAGAAAGGGGAGGGGGAGGCCAAGAGGCAGATGGGGGAAAAGGGGGTTAAGGCGGGGGAAACTTCCGGGACCTTGTTGGCCTCTTTGGATTCTGGGAAGCCAGGGGAACTGGATCCACCAAGCGGGGGGCTGGAGTGGGAACCTGGGGGTTCGCAGTCCATTTTTGATGATACAAAGTCCCCTTTTTACTGCCCAGCAAGCAGGGGGGCAGGAGAAATGGAGGATTTGGGTGGCCAAGGCAGGATGCAGGGCATCGGGGTGGCTAACACCTTACCTGGATCCTGGATTGGGTTGATGGAGGGAGACGGGGGGGCGTCACAAGAGGGGAACATGTCCCCGCTGGAGGAGATGGAGCAGGGGAGCATCGGGTGAGCCTCCTTTTTATTTGGGTGTTTTGGGAGAAAGGGTTTTTGTTTTGGTTTAATTTAAAATTAATATTTCTGTTTCCTTTCTTAGTTTAAATGTTAGGGGGTTAAGGGACTATGTTAAAAGGAGGGCGGTGTTTAGTTTTTTAGAGGGGGTAGGTTTTGATTTTTGTTTATTACAGGAGGTTCACCTGAGGGATGGAGGGGATGTTGAGAGGTTTAGGAGGGAGTGGGTAAAGGGAGATTCATTGTGGGGCATAGGTGGGGTGCACTCGACGGGGGTAGGGATTTTGTTCGGGAATAAGGAGGTTAAATTAGAGGGCACTTTCTTGGTAATGCAGGGTAGAGTTTTGGGGGTTGATGTCAAGTATAGGGAGATTAGATATAGGTTATTTGGGGTGTATGGGCCACAGGTGGCGGCAGACAGGAGGGAGATGGTGGACTGTCTGGCGCCCCTGTGTGTTACTAACAGGCACTTGGTGATAGGGGGTGATTTCAACATAGATTTAGGGATAGGGGGGGATAGTAGTGCAGGCGCCATCACCGGGCTAATGGCTTGCCATGGTCTGGTTGATGGCGGCCTGCACACTGCTCCGGCAATGGTCGGTCCTACATGGCGCAACTCCAGGGGGGTTGCGCGGAGGCTCGACTACATTTTTGTATCCAGGTCTTTGGGTCAGTTGTCTGGGCGTCTGTTGCCTGTTTTCTTTTCGGATCATGACGGGGTGCTCCTGCAGGTGGGGTCGCCAGTCTGCCTCTTCGGTAGGGGGTACTGGAAATTAGATCGGGATTTACTGGATGAGCAAGGTTTTGTTAATGCCGTTACAGGGGTGTTTCGGGGGCTTGAAGGCCTCCGGCCCATGTGTGAGGGGGTGTTAGAATGGTGGGATTTAGTAAAGGTAAGGATTAGGGCCTTTATTATAGGATATGGTAAGAGGAAAAAAAGGGAGGAAAGGAGGGAGGTGGATCATATCCAAAGGTTGCTCGAACTCGAGTACGAGGCAGGCAACCTCGGCGGGTCGATTGACTGGGAGAGAACCACAGCCCTGAAGGCGCAGCTCAGGGAGCTGCAGGAGCAGAAGGCTCGAGCTTTCCTGGAGCGTGCACATAGTGGCTTTTTAGAACATAATGAGACTTGTTCCGCTATGTTCTTCAAGTCGGTTAGGGCCAGGCAGAGTAGGAAGGTAATGCATGGAGTTAGAGAAGAAGATGGTAGTGTAGTAAGTAAACCAGAGGAGATGGTCAGGGTGACAACTGAGCATTTCCGAGGTTTATTTAAGGAAAGGGAAATAGATGTAGAGCAGGGAAATGTGTTTTTAGAACACTTGTCCCGGCGGTTGCCGGAGGACATTAGAGACGTGATGGAGGCCCAGATCTCCCTCGAGGAGGTTGAGAGCGCCCTCAGGAGGATGGGTAAAGGGAAGGTGCCTGGGATGGATGGTCTACCGGCCGAGTTTTACCTCAAGTTTTGGGGTGTACTTGGACCGGTGGTACTCGAAGTCTTGAAGGCCATCCTTGAGACAGGGGTCCCAGGGGGATCAATGGCTGTTGGTGTGCTGTCACTTCTGTACAAGAAGGGGGACGCAACAGACCTTGGCAACTGGCGGCCATTGACCATGCTGTGTGTAGACTACAAGTTGCTTGCAAAGGTCTTAGCGGATCGGTTGCGCACAGCCCTTCCCTACGTCGTCCACGAGGATCAGACGTGCGGGGTAGAGGGACGCTCTATTAGATGGAACCTTCAGTTGATCAGGGACTCCATCGCCTGGGTTGAAGATAGAGGTCTGCCTTTAATGGTAGCAGCGCTTGATCAGGCGAAAGCCTTTGATCGCGTGAATAGATCCTTTCTATTCAGGGTATTAGGTAGATTAGGGTTTGGGGAGAAGTATATAGGATGGATCCGTACATTATATGTCGGAGCGGGGTGTCGAGTAAGCGTAAACGGGCACTTGGGTGACGTTTTTGACCTCTCGTCTGGGGTCAGGCAGGGGTGCCCGCTCTCGGCACTCCTCTTCGTTCTGTACATGGAGCCTCTGGGGGCTGCCATTAGGGCAGACACAGGGGTGGAGGGCTTGTTGATCCCTGGAAGCGGTGGGCTGCGTGTTAAGATGACGCAGTACGCCGACGACACTTCCTTGCTCCTATGCAAGGACTCGTGCCTGACAAGGTCCCTTGCCATCATTGGGGATTTCACCCGAGCGTCGGGGGCGGTTCTGAACCATGCGAAGTCTTCCGTTAAGTTTTTCGGAAGATGGAGCGGTAGAACGGATGTGCCCGGGGGGTTATCTCTCTGTGAGGGGGCCCTGAGGATTCTCGGGGTCCATTTTGAGACCTCTGGCTCAGCGACGCTGAACTGGAACATGAAGATCGCAGTGGTACAGAGGAAGCTAGCAATGTGGAAGGCTAGGTCGTTGTCCTTTATAGGCAAGGTCCTGGTCCTAAAAGTGGATGTATTGCCATCTCTATTGTATTTGGCATACATCTACCCATTGCCGGCTTGTCTGAGAAGACCTCTAGTGAGGCTGGTGTTTCAGTTCATGTGGGGTGGCAGGTACGAGTGGGTCGCCAGGGCGCGCATGCTCTGTCCCATCGGGGAGGGAGGTAGGGGGGTACCAAACATCCCCCTCAAGCTGGACACAATTTTTGTGTCTTTCGTGTTGACAGAGCTGGCTCATCCGGTGATACACCCGTCCGGTTACCTCCTGCGGGTGTTCTTCTCGTACCAAGCGAGAAGCGTAATGGTGTGGTCTAACACGGGTCCTCGGGCGGAACAGCTGCCGTGGCACTTTGGCCATGCGGCCAAGTGGCTGC
>NW_027261018.1:22500-42500 GCF_045791955.1 Oncorhynchus clarkii lewisi
TTTCTCTTCATTACGCACAAGCCTTTCGCCTTTTACTAAAGACTTCCGTGGAGAGGAACACTTACGAGTTCAACGTATTTTTGGAGCGGCTTTGCTTCTTGCAG
Source organism: Oncorhynchus clarkii lewisi (assembly GCF_045791955.1). NCBI lineage: Eukaryota > Metazoa > Chordata > Actinopteri > Salmoniformes > Salmonidae > Oncorhynchus > Oncorhynchus clarkii. Next base: position 22,605 of record NW_027261018.1, read on the forward strand.
AGCCCGGTAATCTTGTTTCAAGAGAAATTGACAGAGATGGGCCAGGATAGTGACTTAAAGACGCATTAGCGACTTTTTCCAAAAAAACACCTGCCTGTCGCCAGGGAAACGGTGGGTGGGTGGGTGGGTGGGTGGGTGGTTGAGTGAGTGAGTGAGTGGGGGTGGAGGGAGAGAGGAGCTGGCTTTTGCCAACCCACCCGCTGAGGTCTGTCGAGACCCCCGGGGGTCCGGCGGTTTCAGGGTTCCATTTGTGGGTTATCGCTTCTCGGCCTTTTGGCTCAGATCAAGCTTGGTACCGAGGTGCCCCAGAGCTCGCTGAGTCAAAAGGTCGGAGATAGGAGGGCGATAAAAGTTTTTGCAAGAGTCGTTTACCAAAGGATTTTTGTTTTTTGTTTTTTCCAGTGGCTTCCTTTTGGAGAGTTATTTTATTTTTCTTTGGAAATGGCCTACAATAAGATGGTACCAGGAATTGGACTGACTAATACAGTCAGGTTTGCATGGAGGAACAAAGAGGTCGAGCCTTTGGGTAGAGAGACCTTTGGAAAAATTATTTTGATGGGGATGCTAAAACTTGAGGTAAAGGACGTTCTATGCCTTCAAGATAATCCAAGGGAAGGAGCCTTTGAGGTGACATTTTACAAGGAGGAGAAGTATGAAGAGGTCCTGAGGATGGTGAGAGAGATGGCGAAAGCGATACCCTTGTGCCATTATGAGGTGACCAGCCTGTCTAAAAATAATTTCAGGTTGGTCACCGTCAACATTTACAATCCACATGTAAAGGACGAGGACGTGAGGGCCTTTCTGGGGAGATACCTGGATAGCGTCTCCTCAGCAAGGCATGTGATAGATTCCATGGGCTTTTGGAATGGGAGGAGATGCTTCCAGGCTCTCCTCAGAGAGGACCCGAAGGGGTTGGAAGGATACCTCCATCCTCCGGCAATGTTCTCCCTGGGGGCTGACAGGGGGACATTGTTTTATGCCCGTCAGCCTCCGTTCTGCAGGCGGTGTATGGCCTATGGCCATACCCTGGCCTCGTGCAACACCAGGAGATGCAGGTTCTGTGGATCGGAAGAGCACGGGGCCGGGGACTGTGCCGAGCCGAAGAAATGCCACGGGTGTGGCTCGGTAGCGCACCTGTGGCGGGACTGCCCGGCTCGGCGGAGGTCATACGCGTCTGCAGCTGGGGGGGGAGCGAGAGCGGAGGATGGAGGAAGACGAGGAAGAGAGGAGACGGAAGAGGGGGGTGGAAGGACTGAGCAGAAGGAGTCGGAGAAAGGAGAAGAAAAAGAAGAGGAGAGAGCGGAGACAGAAGGAGAGGTGGATGGGATAGTAGGAGAGGAGGCCGGGACAGAAGGAGAGGTGGCCGGGATGGAAGGAGAGATGGACGGGACAGAAGGAGAGGTGGTCGGAATAGAGGAAGGGAAGGAGGTGGAAGGAGAAAAGAAGAAAAAAAAAAAGAAGAAGACGGCGACGAGGATGGAGGAGAGTGAGGAGACGGAGAGATTAGAGGAGAAAACAGTGGAGAGGAAGGAGGTGGAGGAGATTACGGAGAAGGAACCGGAAGGAGAGGCGGAAGGACGAAGGGGCGTGAAGGATTGGAGAGACAGTGAAGCGGCGAGGGCAAGGGTGGAGGAGTTGAGAGGGATGGTGAGGGAACTGGTAGAGAGAGAATGGGAAAAGGGAAAGGAGAGGGCAAGCACAGTGGGTGTCGCTACAGGTGATGAACCTGGGCTCGATAAACCTCCGAGCAAGAGGCCGAAGAAGGTGGTGAGGAGGAGGGGTGGAAAGAAGGGGGGGGAGGCAGAACGGGGGGATGGGGAGGTAGCGGGGCCCTCGTGGGCTCCGTCTTCTACAACTTTCAAGCCCCTGGCTGATCTGGACCTCCCAGGTATGGCCAATACATGGATGATGGAGGGAGAGACGGGCTTTTTATTTGGGGGTGTGACATCCCCGGTCAGGAGTCCAGAGGAGGGGGCGATGGATTTGAGTGGGGGGAATGTGCCGGGTGTTGTTGCTGTGTTAAGTGGAGGGGAGATGGTGGTTGAGGGGGGTGTTTTAGTGGATTTAGGAGTGGAGGTGGGTTCACAGGTAGCCGGGATGGAGAAGGGGAGCACTGGGTGAGTATTTGTTGCAATATAGGTGGAGTATACTGTAGGTTGTTGGATATTGGTTTTTGGATTTTGTTATAGTTTATTGGATTTGAAATGATTAGCTGTATTTGTTGATAGTAGATATTTAAGTTGATGGAATTATGGATGATTATTGTTTGGTTTTTGAAAAGTAATAAATATATATTTTGTAAAAAAAAATCTGTTCTTATCAGTTTAATATCTGATACGTCCCCCATCGGGGGACTACATATTAAATGGATTTTTCGAACAGGGAGTCGGAAATGGGGCTTGCTCCGTCCGCTCCACGCATCGACCCGGTATTGCAGTACCTCCGGGAACGGTGCAACACTTTTCTCACGTTGTCAAGGAAAAATACAAATTCACAAAGGTATGTAAATAGCTGGCTGGCTGGCTGGCTGGCTGGCTGGCTGGCTGGCTGGCTGGCTGGCTAGCTAGCAGAAGAAGAAGAGAAGGAAAGAAACATTCAAACTCTTAGAAAGGCGAAGCGCCCTTCAAAGGGGTCCCCCGTTTCCCGCCATTTTACTTAAAAAAAAAAAAAAAAAAAAAATTGGGGCCAGGATTGTGTGTGTGTGTGTGTGTGTGTTTCTCTCTCTCTCTCTCTCTCTCTCTCTCTCTCTCTCTCTCTCTCTCTCTCTCTCTCTCTCTGTCACTGTGTCTCTGTGTCTCTGTGTCTGTGACCTTCTTTTTATCCACAGACAGCCCTCGAAAACTTGGAAGAGTGGGTTCCGGGAGCACCCGCGGGAACCCTGCCTAGAGTGCACAGAGTGTGTCTCGGGCCCCGACCTCTTGACTTCCATATGACTCTGGTTTCTCTTCATTACGCACAAGCCTTTCGCCTTTTACTAAAGACTTCCGTGGAGAGGAACACTTACGAGTTCAACGTATTTTTGGAGCGGCTTTGCTTCTTGCAGAGCCCGGTAATCTTGTTTCAAGAGAAATTGACAGAGATGGGCCAGGATAGTGACTTAAAGACGCATTAGCGACTTTTTCCAAAAAAACACCTGCCTGTCGCCAGGGAAACGGTGGGTGGGTGGGTGGGTGGGTGGGTGGTTGAGTGAGTGAGTGAGTGGGGGTGGAGGGAGAGAGGAGCTGGCTTTTGCCAACCCACCCGCTGAGGTCTGTCGAGACCCCCGGGGGTCCGGCGGTTTCAGGGTTCCATTTGTGGGTTATCGCTTCTCGGCCTTTTGGCTCAGATCAAGCTTGGTACCGAGGTGCCCCAAAGCCCGCTGAGTCAAAAGGTCGAACCAGGAGAGCGGTAAGTGTTTTTGTTGGGAAATTTGCTATATAATTTCTTGTCTGTTGTGTATTTTCTTTCTTGTTTTTTTGTAAGAGGTGGTGAGACGGGTGCGCCATCATCCGTGAGGAGATGGCGCAAAATCCTTCGGAGAGGTCGATCCCTGGGATTGGGCTGGCAAACACGGTGAGGTTTTCATGGAAGGAAAGAGAAAAGGAGCCTTGGGGAAGAGAAACGTTCGGGAGGAATATCCTGTTGGGGTGCCTGAGCCTGAAGGTGAAGGATGTCCTCTGTGTCCAGGGGAACCCGATGGAAAAAGGATTTGATGTGACTTTTTATGTACAAGAACAACACGACGGTGTAATGAAGAGGGTTAAGGAAGAGAAAGAAGAAAGTCCCCTGTGCCATTACACGGTGACCAGCCTGGCAAGGAACAATTTCAGGGTGGTCACCGTAACCATGTACAATCCGCATGTGAAGGACGAAGAAGTGAGGGCCTTTCTGGGGAGATACATGGACAATGTCTCCTCAGCGAGGTACCTCAGGGACTCCCTGGGTTTCTGGAACGGGAAGAGAGGCTTCCAGGCGTTACTCAGGGAGTCCCCGAAGAGTGTGGATGGCTACCTCCATCCTCCGGCGATGTTCTCCCTGGGGGCTGACAGGGGGACGTTGTTTTATGCACGTCAGCCCCCGTTCTGCAGGCGTTGTATGGCCTACGGCCATATCCTGGCCTCGTGCAGCACCAAGAAGTGTTGGTTTTGTGGATCGGAAGAGCACGAGGCCAAGGAATGTGACGAGCCCAAGGCTTGCCACGGGTGTGGCTCGAAAGCACACCTGTGGCGTGATTGCCCGGCTCGTCACAGGTCATACGCGTCTGCAGCTGGGGGGGGAGCGGGGGATGGGGGGAGGAAAGAAAGGACGCGTGCGGATTGTACGGATGGCACAGGGGAAAAGAAGCAGGAAGAGGATGGAAAGAAGGAAGAGATGAGAAGAAAAAGGCGGGAAGAAGCAAAGAAGGGAAAAGAAGAGGAGAAGGAAAAGAAGGCGGAAGAACGTAAAGGAGCGGAGAAGAGGGAGAAGGGGACAGTGGTACGAGATGGAGTGGAAGAGGGAACGGTGACAGTGAAGAGGACGGAGGGGGGTGTGGAGGTGGGAGGGGAGGGGGTGGGAGGGGGAGATGGAGGGAGGGAGTGGGGGGACAGTTTGCCAGGCTTCCTAGAGGAAGAAATGAGGGATTTGGTGGAGGAGTTAGCGGGGAATGGACGTTGTGTCTCCCCGCTACCTTCTTCACCAAAGAAGAAAGGGATGAAGAGGGGGAGCTTGGCAGGGAGTGAGAGGGAGGGGGGTGGGGAGGGGGAGGGGGGGGCTAAGAGAGTGGCGGGGGGGGAGGGGGGGGTACATTGGCCTCCCTGTTTGCCTCATCCCCTTACATTTTGGTGGATGACTCCAGTGAGGGGTCTGTGGGCTGTTTGATAGAGGGATCCCAACTCCTGTTTGAGGAGATGGGGTCCCCTACACTCAGCCCTGAGGCATACAGGGAGGGGGGGGTGGAGGATGGTGGTGGGGAACCCAGGATGCAGGGCACTCGGCCTAACACACTGCCTGCATCCTGGGTTGGAGAGATGGAGGAGGACGGGGGGGCGTCAGGAGTGGAGAGGGCGCCCCCGCCGGTGGAGATGGACCAGGGGAGCATCGGGTGAGTCTCCTGTTTTTTGTTTGGTTTGGGGTTATTTGTTGAGGGTTTGGTTTGTTTGTTTGTTTGTAAATAGTTAAATGAATATTTCTGTTAAATTGTTTAGTTTAAATGTAAGGGGGTTGAGGGATGTTGTTAAAAGGAGGGCGGTGTTTAATTTTTTAGAGGGTGTGGGGTTTGATTTTTGTTTTTTACAGGAGGTTCACCTGAGGGATGGTGGGGATGTGGCTAGATTTAGGAAGGAGTGGGATAAGGGGGAATCTTTTTGGGGCATAGGAGGGGTGCACTCAACAGGAGTAGGAATATTGTGTGGCAATAGAGAAGTTAAGGTAGAGAGCACTTTTGTAATAGTGCAGGGTAGAGTATTGGGGATAGATGTAGTGTATAGAGAAGCTAGGTATAGATTAATTGGGGTATATGGGCCACAGGTGGCGGCAGACAGAAAGGAGATGGTGGACTGTCTGGCGCCCCTGTGTGTCACAAATAGGCACTTGGTGATAGGAGGGGACTTTAATATAGATTTAGGGGTAGGTGGTGATAGTAGTGCAGGCGCAATCACCGGGCTAATGGCTTGCCATGGTCTGGTTGATGGTGGCCTGCATACTACTCCGGCAATGGTCGGTCCTACATGGCGCAACTCCAGGGGGGTTGCGCGGAGGCTCGACTACATTTTTATATCCAGGTCTTTGGGTCAGTTGTCTGGGCGCCTGGTGCCTGTGTTCTTCACGGATCACGACGGGGTGTTCCTGCAGGTGGGGTCGCCAGTCTGCCTCTTCGGTAGGGGGTACTGGAAGTTAGATCGGGGTATACTGGAGGAGCAGGCTTTCGTTGACGCATTTTTTTGTTTCTTTCGAAGGCTTGACGGCCTCCGGTCTATGTGCGAGGGGGTGTTAGAGTGGTGGGATTTAGTTAAGGTGAGAATTAGGGCTTTTATAATAAGATATTGTAAAAGGAAAAAAAGGGAGGAAAGGAGGGAGGTGGATCGTATCCAAAGGTTAATTGAACTCGAGTACGAGGCGGGCAACCTCGGCGGGTCGATTGACTGGGAGAGATTCGCAGCCCTAAAGGCGCAGCTCAGGGAGCTGCAGGAGCAGAAGGCTCGAGCTTTCCTGGAGCGTGCGCATAGTGGCTTTCTAGAACATAATGAGACTTGTTCCGCTATGTTCTTTAAGTCGGTTAGGGCCAGACAGAGTAGGAAGGTAATGCATGGCGTTAGGGAAGTAAATGGGAGTGTAGTAAGTAAACCAGAGGAGATGGTCAGGGTGACAACTGATCATTTCCGAAGTTTATTTAAGGAAAGGGAAATAGATGTAGAGCAGGGAAACGTGTTTTTAGAACACTTGTCCCGGCGGTTGCCGGAGGACATTAGAGACGTGATGGAGGCCCAGATCTCACTAGAAGAGGTTGAGAGCGCTCTTAGGAGGATGGGAAAAGGGAAGGTGCCTGGGATGGATGGGCTGCCGGCTGAGTTTTACCTCAAGTTTTGGGGTATACTTGGACCAGTGGTCCTCGAAGTCTTGAAGGCCATCCTTGAGACGGGGGTCCCGGGGGGATCAATGGCTGTTGGTGTGCTGTCACTTCTTTATAAGAAGGGGGAAGCAACTGACCTTGGCAACTGGCGGCCGTTGACCATGCTGTGCGTAGATTACAAGATTCTTGCAAAGGTTTTAGCAGACCGGTTGCGCACAGCCCTTCCCTACGTCGTCCATGAGGATCAGACGTGCGGGGTAGAGGGCCGCTCTATAAGATGGAACCTACAGTTGATTAGGGACTCCATCGCCTGGGTTGAAGATAGAGGGCTGCCTTTAATGGTAGCAGCGCTAGATCAGGCGAAAGCCTTTGATCGCGTGAATAGATCCTTTCTATTCAGGGTATTAGGTAGATTAGGATTTGGGGAGAAGTTTATAGGATGGATCCGTACATTATATGTCGGAGCGGGGTGTCGAGTTAGTGTAAATAGTCACTTAGGTGACGTTTTTGACCTCTCGTCTGGGGTCAGGCAGGGATGCCCACTCTCGGCCCTCCTCTTCGTACTGTACATGGAGCCTCTGGGGGCTGCCATTAGGGCAGACACAGGGGTGGAGGGCTTGTTGATCCCTGGGAGCGGTGGGCTGCGTGTTAAGATGACGCAGTACGCCGACGACACTTCCTTGCTGTTGTGCAAGGACTCGTGCCTGACAAGGTCTCTTGCCATCATTGGGGATTTCACCCAAGCGTCGGGGGCGGTTCTGAATCATGCAAAGTCTTCCGTTAAGTTTTTCGGAAGATGGCGCGGTAGGACGGATGTGCCCGGGGGGTTATCTCTCTGTGAGGGGGCCCTGAGGATTCTTGGGGTCCATTTTGAGACCTCTGGCTCAGCGACGCTGAACTGGAACATGGGTATTGCAGTGGTACAGAAGAAGTTGGCAATGTGGAAGGCTAGGTCTTTGTCCTTTATAGGTAAGGTCCTGGTCCTAAAGGTGGATGTATTGCCATCTCTTTTGTACTTGGCGTACATCTACCCATTGCCAGCTTGTCTGAGGAGGCCTCTAGTGAGGCTTGTGTTTCAGTTCATGTGGGGTGGCAGGTACGAGTGGGTCGCCAGGGCGCGCATGCTCTGTCCCATCGGGGAGGGAGGTAGGGGGGTACCACATCTCCCCCTCAAGCTGGACGCAATTTTTGTTTCTTTCTTGTTGACGGAGCTTGCTCAGCCAGTTATACACCCGTCCGGTTACCTCCTGCGGGTGTTCTTCTCGTATCAGGCGAGAAGCGTAATGGTGTGGTCTAACGCGGGTCCTCGGGCGGAACAGCTGCCGTGGCACTTTGGCCATGCGGCCAAGTGGCTGCGTGCGCACCCCGAGGTTGAAGTTGCCCGAGTAGGTTTAGATCACAGGCACCTGTACGAGGAGGTCAGGCAGGCAGGGAGTCCTGCGCCTGTAGCGGGCATCTCGTCAGTGGTCTGGGAGGGAGTGCAGGCGCGGGGCCTGGACAACAGGCTCAAGGACCTGAATTGGTTGAGCCTCCATAAGTGCTTGCCGGTACGTTCCATCATGTACCGGCATAGTTTGTCGCGATCCTCCACCTGTCCAAGATCTGCTTGTGGCAGGGAGGAGACTGTGCGCCATGCCTTCTGGGACTGTGCCTTTGCCGGACTAGTCTGGGCTAGGGCACGGGTGTTGCTAGGTATGGTTAGGAGCGATTTTTTGCTGACTTGGGCTAGGTTAGAGCGAGGCGTAGGGAGAGCGAGGGGAACGGATAGGGACAGGTTTCTGCTCTGGCTTCTCATGAGTCTCTTTAAAAGGGGGCTGTGGGAAGCCAGGCAGAATTTAGTTAAGACAGGGAGAGATTGGGGGGTGGAAGGGATAGTGAGGAGGGTGGAAGGTGATGTGAGGGGGAGGATGAAGAGGGAGGAGATAAAGTGGGGGCAGCATGCGGCACGGGAGAGGTGGAAGGGGGGATTAGGGCTGGGAGTGTTAGAGTGAGGTTTGTAAGGGGATAGATTAGGGAAGGGAAGATAGGGAAGGGTTAGGTATTGGTTAGGTATGACGGGGAGGGACGATGCTCCCCTGAGGTTTGTTTTTGTTTGGGTGTTTGGTGTTTTTGGTTTTGTAAATAGAGTGAATTAAGAATGAATGAGAATTATGGTTTGTAAAGTATGAATGGTATTGAGTGTAAATAAATTATTTTTTGTAAAAAAAAAAATCTGTTCTTATCAGTTTAATATCTGATACGTCCCCCATCGGGGGACTACATATTAAATGGATTTTTCGAACAGGGAGTCGGAAATGGGGCTTGCTCCGTCCGCTCCACGCATCGACCCGGTATTGCAGTACCTCCGGGAACGGTGCAACACTTTTCTCACGTTGTCAAGGAAAAATACAAATTCACAAAGGTATGTAAATAGCTGGCTGGCTGGCTGGCTGGCTGGCTGGCTGGCTAGCAGAAGAAGAAGAGAAGGAAAGAAACATTCAAACTCTTAGAAAGGCGAAGCGCCCTTCAATGGGGTCCCCCGTTTCCCGCCATTTTACTTAAAAAAAAAAAAAAAAAAAAAAAAAAAAAAATTGGGCCAGGATTGTGTTTGTGTGTGTGTGTGTGTGTGTGTGTCTCTCTCTCTCTCTCTCTCTCTCTCTCTCTCTCTCTCTCTCTCTCTCTCTCTCTCTCTCTCTCTCTCTCTGTCGCTGTGCCTCTGTGTCTCTGTGTCTCTGTGTCTGTGACCTTCTTTTTATCCACAGACAGCCCTCGAAAACTTGGAAGAGTGGGTTCCGGGAGCACCCGCGGGAACCCTGCCTAGAGTGCACAGAGTGTGTCTCGGGCCCCGACCTCTTGACTTCCATATGACTCTGGTTTCTCTTCATTACGCACAAGCCTTTCGCCTTTTACTAAAGACTTCCGTGGAGAGGAACACTTACGAGTTCAACGTATTTTTGGAGCGGCTTTGCTTCTTGCAGAGCCCGGTAATCTTGTTTCAAGAGAAATTGACAGAGATGGGCCAGGATAGTGACTTAAAGACGCATTAGCGACTTTTTCCAAAAAAACACCTGCCTGTCGCCAGGGAAACGGTGGGTGGGTGGGTGGGTGGGTGGTTGAGTGAGTGAGTGGGGGTGGAGGGAGAGAGGAGCTGGCTTTTGCCAACCCACCCGCTGAGGTCTGTCGAGACCCCCGGGGGTCCGGCGGTTTCAGGGTTCCATTTGTGGGTTATCGCTTCTCGGCCTTTTGGCTCAGATCAAGCTTGGTACCGAGGTGCCCCAGAGCTCGCTGAGTCAAGAGGTCGAAGTAGAAGGGCGATAAAGGATTTTCTGGAATAAATAATTTTCCCGCCAAAAATTGTTTAAACACTGTTTTTTCTCTTTGTAGAGAGCCGGAGCCGGATAGAGGGAGCCATTCTCCTGGAGGAGATGGCACGTAAACCACCATCCACGTCCATCCCTGGGATGGGGATTGCAAATACAGTGCGTTTCGCATGGAAAGAGAAGGACATGGAGGCGTTTGGGAGAGAGACTTTTGGGAGGACTCTGCTGATGGGGGTGCTTAAGCTCACGGTAAGCGAAGTCTTTTGTCTCCAGGGAAACCCATTAGAGGGAGCTTTTGATGTCACCTTTTACACCGAGGAAAAGCATCAGGAGATAATGCGGAAGGTGAAAGAGGTGGAGAAGACCAAGCCCATGTGTCACTATGGTGTAACAAATCTGGCAAAGAACAATTTTAGGGTGGTGACCATTAACATGTATAACCCGCATGTGAAAGACGAGGAGGTGAGAGCATTTTTGGGTCGATATATGGACAACATCTCATCGGCAAGGCACCTAAAGGACTCCCTTGGATTCTGGGATGGCAGGAGAAGCTATCAGGCTCTCCTTAGAGAAGACTCCAAGGGCCTGGGAGGCTACCTCCATCCCCCAGCTATGTTCTCCCTGGGGGCTGACAGGGGGACGTTATATTATGCCCGTCAGCCTCCTTTCTGCAGGCGTTGTATGGCCTACGGACATACTTTAGCCTCGTGTAGCATAAGAAAATGTAGATTCTGTGGATCAAGCGCGCACGAGGCGAAGGATTGTGACGAGCCGAAGGTGTGCCACGGGTGTGGTTCAGCAGCGCACCTGTGGCGGGATTGCCCGGCTCGTCAGCGGTCATACGCGTCTGCAGCTGGGGGGGGAGCGGGGGATGGGGGAAGAAGAAGAGGAGAAGACCCAGACCCTAACACAGGACCAGAGGGAATGGCCACACGGAAGAGGGAGGAGAGAAAAGCAGCAGCAGGAAGAGTGGAGAAAAAGGATGGAATGGGAGTAGTGGAACTGGAAGGAGAGGAGGGAAAGGAGGCCGAAGGAGTGGAGGTGCCGGAGAAGGCAGAAGTGGAGGGCGAGGAGGTGGAGAAGGTTTCGGTGGCGGGACCTGTAGAAGAGGAGGAGGGGGGAGAGGGGGTAAAGGAGTGGGGAGAAAGCAGAATGTCGAGCGACCGAGTGGACGAAATGAGGGAAATGGTGGAGGAGCTAGCGGGGAAGGGGGGTGGTGTCTCCCCGTTACCTCCTACACCAAAAAAAAAGAAGAAAGGGAAGAGGAGGGGCTCGGCAGACTTTGAGAGGGAGGGGGGTGTGGAAGGGGAGGGGGTAGCCAAGCGTTTGATGGGGGAGGGAAAGTTTAATTTGGCCTCGCTGTTCTCCTCAGGCCCTCATATGGAGTGTGACTCCCAAGAGGCGGATCAGGGCTGCTTGTCTGGGGGGGAATCTCAACTCCTTTTTGGCGAGGTGGGGTCTCCTACTCTCAGCCAAGCAGCCTACAGAGAGGAAGGAATGGAGGATGTAGGTGGGGAACCCAGGATGCAGAGGCGTAACACACTGCCTGCATCCTGGGTTAGAGAGATGGAGGAGAACGGGGGGATGTCAGGTGAGAAGACGTCCCTGCCGGTGGAGATGGACCAGGGGAGCGTCAGGTGAGCCTCCTGTTTTGTTTTCATTTGGGTTTAGTATTTTGGTGATGATATTTTGTTTTGGTTTTATGTAAAAATATATAAATACAAGATGATTACTTTTGTTAGTTTAAATGTAAGAGGGTTAAGGGAGGTTGTAAAGAGGAGGGCGGTTTTCAGTTATTTAGAGGGTGTGGGTTTTGATGTTTGTTTTTTACAGGAGGTTCACCTGAGGGATGGAGGGGATGTAAAAAGGTTTAGGAGGGAGTGGGTAAAGGGAGTTTCATTGTGGGGCATAGGAGGGGTGCACTCAACAGGGGTAGGTATTTTGTTTGGAAATAGGGAGTTTAAAATAGAGGGCACTTTTTTTGTAATGCAGGGCAGAGTTTTGGGGGTAGATGTCACGTATAGGGATATTAGATATAGGTTATTTGGGGTGTATGGGCCACAGGTGGCGGCAGACAGGAGGGAGATGGTGGACTGTCTGGCGCCCCTGTGTGTCACAAATAGGCACTTAGTGATAGGAGGTGATTTTAATATAGATTTGGGGATAGGGGGAGACAGTAGTGCAGGCGCCATCACCGGGCTAATGGCTTGCCATGGCCTGGTTGATGGTGGCCTGCACACTACTCCGGCAATGGTCGGTCCCACATGGCGCAACTCCAGGGGGGTTGCGCGGAGGCTCGACTATATTTTTGTATCTAGGTCTTTGGGTCGGTTGTCTGGGCGGCTGTTGCCTGTCTTCTTTTCGGACCATGACGGGGTGCTCCTGCAGGTGGGGTCGCCAGTCTGCCTCTTCGGTAGGGGGTACTGGAAACTAGATCGGGATTTACTGGATGAGCAGGTGTTTGTTAATGCTGTCACAGGGGTGTTTCGGAGGCTTGAAGGCCTCCGGCCCATGTGTGAGGGGGTGTTAGAGTGGTGGGATATAGTAAAGGTAAGGATTAGGGCCTTTATTATAGGATATGGTAAGAGGAAGAAAAGGGAGGAAAGGAGGGAGGTGGATCATATCCAAAGGTTGCTCGAACTTGAGTACGAGGCAGGCAACCTCGGTGGTTCGATTGACTGGGAGAAATCCACAGCCCTGAAGGCGCAGCTCAGGGAGCTGCAGGAGCTGAAGGCTCGAGCTTTCCTGGAGCGTGCACATAGTGGCTTTTTAGAACATAATGAGACTTGTTCCGCTATGTTCTTTAAGTCAGTTAGGGCAAGGCAGAGTAGGAAGGTAATGCATGGAGTTAGAAAAGAAGATGGTAGTGTAGTAAGTAAACCAGAGGAGATGGTCAGGGTGACAACTGATCATTTCCGAGGTTTATTTAAGGAAAGGGAAATAGATGTAGAGCAGGGAAATGTGTTTTTAGAACACTTGTCCCGGCGGTTGCCGGAGGACATTAGAGACGTGATGGAGGCCCAGATCTCACTAGAAGAGGTTGAGAGCGCTCTTAGGAGGATGGGAAAAGGGAAGGTGCCTGGGATGGATGGGCTGCCGGCGGAGTTTTACCTCAAGTTTTGGGGTATACTTGGACCGGTGGTACTCGAAGTCTTGAAGGCCATCCTCGAGACGGGTGTCCCGGGGGGTTCAATGGTAGTCGGTGTGCTGTCACTTCTTTACAAGAAGGGGGACGCAACCGACCTTGGCAACTGGCGGCCATTGACCATGCTGTGTGTAGACTACAAGTTGCTTGCAAAGGTCTTAGCGGACCGGTTGCGCACAGCACTTCCCTACGTCGTCCATGAGGATCAGACGTGCGGGGTAGAGGGACGCTCAATTAGATGGAACCTTCAGTTGATCAGGGACTCCATCGCCTGGGTTGAAGATAGAGGTCTGCCTTTAATGGTAGCAGCGCTTGATCAGGCGAAAGCCTTTGATCGCGTGAATAGATCCTTTCTATTCAGGGTATTAGGTAGATTAGGGTTTGGGGAGAAGTATATAGGATGGATCCGTACATTATATGTCGGAGCAGGGTGTCGAGTAAGCGTAAACGGTCACTTGGGTGACGGTTTTGACCTCTCGTCTGGGGTCAGGCAGGGGTGCCCGCTCTCGGCACTCCTCTTCGTTCTGTACATGGAGCCCCTGGGGGCTGCCATTAGGGCAGACACAGGGGTGGAGGGCTTGTTGATCCCTGGGAGCGGTGGGCTGCGTGTTAAGATGACGCAGTACGCCGACGACACTTCCTTGCTCCTATGCAAGGACTCGTGCCTGACAAGGTCCCTTGCCATCATTGGGGATTTCACCCGAGCGTCGGGGGCGGTTCTGAACAATGCAAAGTCTTCCGTTAAGTTTTTCGGAAGATGGCGCGGTAGAACGGATGTGCCCGGGGGGTTATCTCTCTGTGAGGGGGCCCTGAGGATTCTCGGGGTCCATTTTGAGACCTCTGGCTCAGCGACGCTGAACTGGAACATGAGGATCGCAGTGGTACAGAGGAAGCTAGCAATGTGGAAGGCTAGGTCTTTGTCTTTTATAGGTAAGGTCCTGGTCCTAAAGGTGGATGTTTTGCCATCTCTATTGTATTTGGCATACATCTACCCATTGCCGGCTTGTCTGAGGAGGCCTCTAGTGAGGCTCGTGTTTCAGTTCATGTGGGGTGGCAGGTACGAGTGGGTCGCCAGGGCACGCATGCTCTGTCCCATCGGGGAGGGAGGTAGGGGGGTACCTAACATCCCCCTCAAGCTGGACACAATTTTTGTGTCTTTTGTGTTGACAGAACTGGCTCATCCGGTGATACACCCGTCCGGTTACCTCCTGCGGGTGTTCTTCTCCTACCAAGCGAGAAGCGTAATGGTGTGGTCTAACACGGGTCCTCGGGCGGAACAGCTGCCGTGGCACTTTGGCCATGCGGCCAAGTGGTTGCGTGCGCACCCCGAGGTTGAAGTTGCCCGAGTAGGTTTAGACCACAGGCACCTGTACGAAGAGGTCAGGCAGGCAGGGAGTCCTGCGCCTGTAGCGGGCATTTCGTCGGTGGTCTGGGAGGGAGTGCAGGCGCGGGGCCTGGACAACAGGCTCAAGGACCTGAATTGGTTGAGCCTCCACAAGTGTCTGCCGGTACGGTCCACCATGTACCGGCATAGCTTGGCGCGATCCCCCACCTGCCCAAGGGCTGCTTGTGGCAGGGAGGAGACTTTGCGCCATGCTTTTTGGGACTGTGCCTTTGCCGGAGTGGTATGGGCGAGGGCACGGGTGTTGATAGTTTTGGTAAGAGGGGATTTTGTGGTGACATGGGCTAGGTTAGAGAGAGGTGTAGGGAGAGCGAGGGGTACAGATAGGGATAGATTTCTGCTCTGGCTTCTCATGAGCCTCTTTAAACGGGGGCTGTGGGAAGCCAGGCAGAATTTGGTAAAGACAGGGAGAGATTGGGGGGTGGAAGGGATATTTAGGAGGGTGGAAGGAGATTTAAGAGGTAGGATGAAGAGGGAGGAGAGGAAGTGGGGGAAACATGCGGCACGGGAGAGATGGAAAGGGGGCTTAGGGCTGGGGGTGTTAGATTGAGATTTATAAGGGGATAGATTAGGAGAGGAGAGATAGGGAAAGGTAGTGGTTAGGAATGACGGGGAGGGATGATGCTCCCCTGAGGTTTGTTTTTGTTTGGTGTTTTTGTAAATATGATTTTGTAAAGTATGAATGGCATAGCTGGTAATAAATTATTTTTCTAAAAAAAAAAAATCTGTTCTTATCAGTTTAATATCTGATACGTCCCCCATCGGGGGACTACATATTAAATGGATTTTTCGAACAGGGAGTCGGAAATGGGGCTTGCTCCGTCCGCTCCACGCATCGACCCGGTATTGCAGTACCTCCGGGAACGGTGCAACACTTTTCTCACGTTGTCAAGGAAAAATACAAATTCACAAAGGTATGTAAATAGCTGGCTGGCTGGCTGGCTGGCTGGCTGGCTGGCTAGCAGAAGAAGAAGAGAAGGAAAGAAACATTCAAACTCTTAGAAAGGCGAAGCGCCCTTCAATGGGGTCCCCCGTTTCCCGCCATTTTACTTAAAAAAAAAAAATAATAAAAAAAAAAAATTGGGCCAGGATTGTGTGTGTGTGTGTGTGTGTGTGTGTGTGTGTGTGTGTGTGTGTGTTTCTCTCTCTGTCGCTGTGCCTCTGTGTCTCTGTGTCTCTGTGTCTGTGACCTTCTTTTTATCCACAGACAGCCCTCGAAAACTTGGAAGAGTGGGTTCCGGGAGCACCCGCGGGAACCCTGCCTAGAGTGCACAGAGTGTGTCTCGGGCCCCGACCTCTTGACTTCCATATGACTCTGGTTTCTCTTCATTACGCACAAGCCTTTCGCCTTTTACTAAAGACTTCCGTGGAGAGGAACACTTACGAGTTCAACGTATTTTTGGAGCGGCTTTGCTTCTTGCAGAGCCCGGTAATCTTGTTTCAAGAGAAATTGACAGAGATGGGCCAGGATAGTGACTTAAAGACGCATTAGCGACTTTTTCCAAAAAAACACCTGCCTGTCGCCAGGGAAACGGTGGGTGGGTGGGTGGGTGGGTGGTTGAGTGAGTGAGTGGGGGTGGAGGGAGAGAGGAGCTGGCTTTTGCCAACCCACCCGCTGAGGTCTGTCGAGACCCCCGGGGGTCCGGCGGTTTCAGGGTTCCATTTGTGGGTTATCGCTTCTCGGCCTTTTGGCTCAGATCAAGCTTGACACCGAGGTGTCCCAGAGCCCGCTGAGCCAGAAGGTCGAAGGTGGGAGAGGGAATTTTTTTTTCTCCTACCTGAATTTGGTTTTTCAACTTTTCTGAATTTTCTTGTGTGTTTTTTGGCTTCTTGAGAAGAGAGCTTTTTTTTTCAGTAGAAATGGAGAAACAAAAAGAAAACAGAACGGTACCAGGAGTTGGTTTGGCAAACACGGTGAGGTTTTCCTGGAAGGATAAGGAGATAGAGCCGTGGGGAAGGGAAACTTTTGGGAGAAACATCCTGATGGGGAGCCTTAAACTTCAGGTGAAGGATGTCCTATGTTTGCAAGGAAACCCAATGGAGAAGGCTTATGAGGTGACGTTTTACTCTGAGGAGAAACATGACAATATTATGAAGACGGTGAGGGAAGGGAAAGAAGAAAAACCCCTGTGCCATTATGCGGTGACCAGCCTGTCAAGGAACAATTTCAGGGTGGTCACCGTAACAATGTATAATCCGCACGTCAAGGATGAGGAGGTGAGGGCCTTTCTGGGGAGATATGTGGACAACGTATCCTCAGTAAGGCACCTCAGGGACTCCCTGGGATTCTGGAACGGAAGGAGAGGGTTCCAGGTGCTTCTCAGGGAGGACCCGAATGGTGTTGGTGGCTACCTCCATCCCCCGGCAATGTTCTCCCTGGGGGCTGACAGGGGAACATTATACTATGCCCGTCAGCCTCCGTTTTGCAGGCGTTGTATGGCCTACGGTCATATCCTGGCCTCGTGCAACACCAAGAAGTGTCGATTTTGTGGGTCGGGAGAGCACGAGGCCAAGGATTGTGACGAGCCCAAGGCTTGCCACGGGTGTGGCTCGTCAGCACACCTGTGGCGTGGTTGCCCGGCTCGTCACAGGTCATACGCGTCTGCAGCTGGAGGGGGAGCGGGGGATGGAGGGAGAAGAGAATGGAGTCGTGCGGATGACAGTAATGGCACGGGGGAGAAGAAAGCACAGGAAGAGGATGGAAGGAAGAAGGATACGAAAGGAGAGAGGAGACAAGAAGAGAAGGCAAAGGAGGTGGAAGATGTGGAAGGAGGTGACGGAGAAAAGAAGGAGGCGGGGACGGTGGAGAGAGAAAAGGAGAAGGATGGAACGGTGAAGAAAAAGAAGGCAAAAGAGAAGATGGGAGTAGACAGGGAATAAGGAAGAAAGGAGTGGGGGAGTGACTTGGTGGAGGAAATGAGGGAGATGGTGGAGGGACTGGCGGGGATGGCGGACAATAGCACCATTTTGACCCCTTTGCCGCCATCTCCGAAGAGGAGAGGGAGGAAGAGGGTGGACATGGGAGGCGAAAGGAGGGGAGGGGGTGAGGGGGGGGAGGGGGAGGCCAAGCGAGGGATGGGGGAGGGAAGGGTTCATTTGGCCTCGCTGTTTTTATCAGCACCACACAATTTGGTGGAGGGTTGTGCACAGGGTGAGGATCGGGGCTGTCTGTCTGAAGGGGGATCTCAACTCCTGTTTGGGGAGATGGGATCCCCAACACTCAGCCCCGAGGCTTACAGGGAGGAAGGGTTGGAGGGTGTTGGTGTTGGGTTTGGTGATGGGGATGGTGAGGAACCCAGGATGCAGGGCACTCAGAGGCCGAACACACTGCCTGCATCCTGGGTTCGAGGGATGGAGGAGGACGGGGGGGCGTCAGGGGGAGAGAGGACGTCCCTGCCGGTGGAGATGGACCAGGGGAGCATCGGGTGAGTCTCCTGTTTTTCCTTTGGTTTGGGTTTATTTGTTGAGGTTTTTTTTTGTTGTTAATTATTAAATGGTTTTGTTTATTAAATTGTTTAGTTTAAATGTAAGGGGATTGAGGGATTTTATTAAGAGGAGGGTGGTATTTAGTTTTTTGGAAGGGGTGGGGTTTGATGTTTGTTTTTTGCAGGAGGTTCACCTGAGGGATGGAGGGGATGTCATTAGATTTAAGAGAGAGTGGGATAAGGGGGAGTCAATTTGGGGTATAGGAGGGGTGCACTCGACAGGAGTAGGGATTTTGTTTGGGAATAGGGAGGTGAAGGTAGAGGGCACTTTTGTTGTAATGCAGGGGAGGGTTCTGGGGGTAGATGTCACTTTTAGGAATAGTAGGTATAGGTTAGTGGTAGTGTATGGGCCACAGGTGGCGGCAGACAGGAGGGAGATGGTGGACTGTCTGACGCCCCTGTGTGTTACAAATAGGCACTTGGTGATAGGAGGGGATTTTAACATAGATTTAGGGTTGGGAGGGGATAGCAGTGCAGGCGCTATCACCGGGCTAATGGCTTGCCATGGTCTGGTTGATGGCGGCCTGCACACTACTCCGACAATGGCCGGTCCTACATGGCGCAACTCCAGGGGGGTTGCGCGGAGGCTCGACTACATTTTTCTATCCAGGTCGTTGGGTCAGTTGTCTGGGCGGCTGTTGCCTGTTTCCTTTTCGGACCACGACGGGGTTTTCCTACAGGTGGGGTCGCCAGTCTGCCTCTTCGGTAGGGGGTACTGGAAGCTAGATCGGGATATACTGGAGGAGCAGGCTTTCGTTGACGCATTTTTTTGTTTCTTTCGGAGGCTTGACGGCCTCCGGTCCATGTGCGAGGGGGTGTTAGAGTGGTGGGATTTAGTGAAGGTGAGGATTAGGGCTTTTATAATAGGATATTGTAAAAGGAAAAAAAGGGAGGAAAGGAGGGAGGTGGATCGTATCCAAAGGTTAATTGAACTCGAGTACGAGGCGGGCAACCTCGGCGGGTCGATTGACTGGGAGAGATTCGCAGCCCTAAAGGCGCAGCTCAGGGAGCTGCAGGAGCAGAAGGCTCGAGCTTTCCTGGAGCGTGCACATAGTGGCTTTTTAGAGCATAATGAGACTTGTTCCGCTATGTTCTTTAAGTCGGTTAGGGCCAGACAGAGTAGGAAGGTAATGCATGGCGTTAGAGAAGAAGATGGTAGTGTAGTAAGTAAACCAGAGGAGATGGTCAGGGTGACAACTGATCATTTCCGAAGGTTATTTAAGGAAAGGGAAATAGATGTAGAGCAGGGAAATGTGTTTTTAGAACACTTGTCCCGGCGGTTGCCGGAGGACATTAGAGACGTGATGGAGGCCCAGATCTCACTAGAAGAGGTTGAGAGCGCTCTTAGGAGGATGGGAAAAGGGAAGGTGCCTGGGATGGATGGGCTGCCGGCTGAGTTTTACCTCAAGTTTTGGGGTATACTTGGACCAGTGGTCCTCGAAGTCTTGAAGGCCATCCTTGAGACGGGGGTCCCGGGGGGATCAATGGCTGTTGGTGTGCTGTCACTTCTTTATAAGAAGGGGGAAGTAACTGACCTTGGCAACTGGCGGCCGTTGACCATGCTGTGCGTAGATTACAAGATTCTTGCAAAGGTTTTAGCAGACCGGTTGCGCACAGCCCTTCCCTACGTCGTCCACGAGGATCAGACGTGCGGGGTAGAGGGCCGTACAATAAGATGGAACCTACAGTTGATCAGGGACTCCATCGCCTGGGTTGAAGATAGAGGGCTGCCGTTAATGGTAGCAGCGCTAGATCAGGCGAAAGCCTTTGATCGCGTGAATAGATCGTTTCTATTCAGGGTGTTAGGTAGATTAGGATTTGGGGAGAAGTACATAGGATGGATCCGTACATTATATGTCGGAGCGGGGTGCCGAGTAAGTGTAAATAGTCACTTGGGTGACGTTTTTGACCTCTTGTCTGGGGTCAGGCAGGGATGCCCACTCTCGGCCCTCCTCTTCGTACTGTACATGGAGCCTCTGGGGGCTGCCATTAGGGCAGACACAGGGGTGGAGGGCTTGTTGATCCCTGGGAGCGGT